>NW_026574951.1:0-50396 GCF_905146905.1 Nyctereutes procyonoides | reverse complement strand
TTTATTTATTCATGAGAGAGAGAGAGAGAGAGAGAGAGAGGCAGAGACACAGGCAGAGGGAGAAGCAGGCTCCATGCAGGGAGCCCGATGTGGGACTCCATCCTGGGACTCCAGGATCACACCCTGAGCAGAACACAGGCGCTCAACCTCTGAGCCACCCAGGTGTCCCATATAAACTTCCTCCTTAGAATTACTTTTGCTGCCTCCCATAGCTTTTGGTATGTTGTATTTCCATTTTTGTTTGCTTCAAATATTTTCAATTTCTCTTTTGATTTCTTCTTTGATTCATTGGTTTAAGAGTATGTTATTTAATTTCCATAGATTTGTGAATTTTGCAGATTTTCTCCCATATTTATTTCTAGTTTCTTACCATTGCGGTCAGAAAAGGTAGTTGATTTTAATCTTTTTAAATTTGCTAAGACTTGTTTTGTGAGCTATCATTTGATCTGTCCCAGAGCATGTTCTGTGGGTTTGAGAAGAATACATATTCTGCTGCTGTTGGAATGAATGTTCTGTATGTCTATTAGGTCTAAAGTATGTATGGGATAGCTGTTGGTCTAAAGTATAGTTCAAGTCCATCGTGTCCATATTTATTATTTGTCTGGATGATCTCCCAGGCTCCTATGGATTTCTTGAATGTAAGAAGGGGAAATCAAGTATAGTGATATCCAAAAATTATATGTATTTTAAAAATCAACAAATTATATATTTGTATTAGGTCAAGCTACACAGAGCCAAAAAATTATGACTTAATTTACTTATTTCTATTCAGTATTAAGTCAATGGAATATAGTAATGTTGGTTATCTCATACTGATTAGAATCTATAATGCATAGCCTTATATGTCTTTGATTAATTAAAAATAAAGTAGGAAACAAGAGTAAATACAATTTCTTTAAAAAGGAGTTTTCAAACATGGAATGGAGAAAAGGAGAATTAAAAACGATTCATGGTGGCCAAAGGTTAGGAGTTATTCATTTAGAAAATTGTACAAAAAGAACAAGATCTATACATAGCCATCAGGCAAAGTGCCTGTTTCTTTAAGTAAAGTTTTATTGGAATATAGCCATGTGCTATGGTCGCTTTCCTGATACAGTCGCAGAGTTCCATTGTTGCTACAGAGATTTTGTGGCCTGCAAAGCCTAAGATATTTACCATCAGGCTCTTTTCAGAGAAGGTTTACCCTGCACTGGAGTATCTCCTTCATAAATTAAGACACAGTAGGTGCTCCCATTAGTTGACCTCCACTAACTGATTTGCCCAATAAACCAACATTCTCTGGCATCCTGTAAAAACTGGCGGGGTGGGATCTGAGGGTGCTGAGGCCACGACCTGAGCCACAGCCGAGACTCAGATGCTAAGTGACTGAGCCACAGGCATCAAGGCCCGGGTTTCCTGCCGTGGGCACTCCTGCTGCCCGCAGCCCCCGAGAGCTCGGGCTGCGGTCTGCTCACACAGCCCAGGCCTCCGGGTGGCTCCATGCAGGCTGCACATCCCCGCTGTCCCACCTCAGGGTGCAAGGGCCTCGGCCGGGAAGGGGCCTCCCATCTGCCCGACGAAGCCAGCCGGACGGAGCTACTGGAGCAGGAATTCCAACAACTGCTGCCCGCCTTGCTGCGCAGGGATGTCATCTCTGTTTTCAGATTTTTAGATGAATGTCATGGATTTGCCACCACCGAGGAGGTGCTGGATCTGCTGTTTACGAAGTGAGCACCTGCCCCTCCGCAGCCCAGGGGTGGGCCACCTGCTGGTGGGGAGGCTGGGGAAGGGTTCTGAGCTTCCCGGACCTCGGGCTGCTCCCCCGACTGGAGCAGAGTCACCCGGGGCACACTGGGGTCCTGGAGGGCAGCCCCGGGGCCTGGCCTGTGACAGGTAGGCCAGAGCGTCTGTGCCTGTGCTCAGCAACTATCCTCTCCCCATGACAGAGCCTGTGCCTCCTCCCCACCGTCACCAGGGTCTTGAGCTGGCCTCTTTTCCCGTTGAAAGGGAGGTTTGAGAGTCCATCGGGGGTCTGTGTCCTGGGGCAACAAGACAGTGGGACCACGGGGACCCCGGGGCGCCCAGGCCCACTCGGATATCGGCCATGGGCCTAGCCGGAGCTTTTCATGCTGAAGCACTCAGGAGGCCCCAGCAGGTGCGGCTGCCTCTCCGGAACCTGCCCGTGGCCCCACACACAGAGCTGAGGGCCCCCAGGGCTCCGGCCTAGTCGGGGGTCAGAGGGTGACAGCCCCCATGGTGAGAGGTCGCAGCCACAGGACGATTCAGGGGATGCCCCCCGCCCTCCTCTAGATATGGGTTCATCGCAGCTGCGTGTGGTGGCAACGACGCGGTCCTGCAGCCCTGGAAACTGTGACTCCCGCTGCAGACGGGCCTTCCCTCTCCAGGAGGGCAGCGAGGGGGCTGTGGGTCGGGGGGTGCTGGACCCTCACCCCACACATCTGCAATTCCCGTGACAGGGTAAAGGTCTAAGGGCCCTTCAGGAAAAGAGGAAAGGAGAGCCGTGAATAGGGTGTGGGCTTGGTGGGAGAGCACTGGGACCCCGAAGGGAGACTTTCTCCATGCCCGCCCCTCCCAACCCTCTGTCTGCCCCACACCTGTGACCCAGAGCAGACGGGGTGGGGAGCATCGCACTCCCCAATATGGTGGCACCTGGACCCAGGTGCACAGCAGGTTGCCAGGAGGGCCAGGAGGGCCATTGAGGGCTCACCGACCAGGTGGCCCTCACCCTGTGGGAGACGGGAATTAGAGTCAGTGGAAGGACACCCCCTGGGGCCCCTCATGAGGGAGGTAGCGCAGAGCCACAAGAGGGAAAGTGGAGGTCCCGGGTGGCTCCTGGCAAGGCCTGGCAGGACACAGAGCCGAGCCCTCCTGACTTGGACCTTCCCAGAGTGACAGTGTGTGCAGTGAGGGCAATGACAGGCCAGACGCCCCCCTCACCCAGTCCCCGGACACCTGCCGGTGGATTCAAGGGGCAAGTGGGCAGGGAGCCAGGCTGAGGAGGGAGCCCCGCTTCCCCAGCAAAGACAGTGATGGTCACACCGCAGGGTATGTGCTCCCCCACACAGAGGCTTTGTGCCAGCCCCTCCTCGGTGAGCAGGCCTGTGGCAGGCAGGACCGCCAGGTGGCAGGTGGACGAGGAGCAGGACTGGCCTCCGACAGCCCCGCGCGGGAGGCTGAGGCCCTGGTCCTAGGGCTTCCCCGGGACACCTCGGTGTGAGGGAGCCCTGTCTTCTGATGCCTGAAAAAGATTCTGGAATTCATAAGGCAACACATGCCAGGCACAGACGTGGAGCTCCGTGCCGGCGTTACCTCCAACAACTCAGATGCCTCCATGAAGCAGAGCCAGAGGCTGGGGGTGAGGAGGCCTGGGGGTGGCCGAGACGGGAACAGGGTGGGCCCCACGGATCCAGCGTCCGTGCAGCTGGGCCGGGAGCAGGGGTTAGGCTCACACCCCATCCCCACGAGCTGCAGGCTGGGGACACCTCCCAGGGCTCTTGGCCCTGCCCCCCCTCCCCATTGTGCGGTGGGAAGAGTGTCCTTGATTTGGGAAGGACGTGGAAAGTCCGTCCTGGTGGTGAAACTTTGTCTTCTTGGTGCTACAGCATTGGCCCGAGCAAAAGACCCTGAGCCAATTCAGGAGCCCGCCCCAGCTCCAACTCTGGGCCTGCTGCCTCGGTAGGGCCTGAAGTGATCGAGGCCATGCTGACGGCTGGGGCTGAGGGCTTGGCCCCAGCTGAGGTGCCAGCTGGGGAGGCGAAGCCCCTGCAGATAGTGGTCACTGCTCTAGTTCACCGCTCCACCCTGGACGAGCCGCCTGCACCCGCGGCCACCCGGGAGGAGGAGCAGGCCCCGGCACCTGCAATCGGGGTCCCCAGGGTGCCACAGCCACCACTTGCCTCCGGAACAACTGGCTTCAACCCCTGAGCAGCCCCCAGACCAACTCGGGAGCCCGCCCCAGCTCCCACCGCGGGGCTCATGATGGATGCAGCCCAACGGAGGCTTGCCCTCCCCTGCCATTTGACTGTTTCTATATTTTGAGTTTTTCTTTAACCTGTATAATGGCTTATGAGTTTTATCATAATAAAGTTTGTTAACTTCAAACAAAATTCACTCTGATGCTTTTAAATATACCTACACTTTAGGTCCATTCACAGTGTCACAGGCCCAAGAGCCCAGGGCACCGGGGGACACAGCCCAGGATCGGGTGCTCCCCCTGGTCAGGCAGAGGCCAGGAGGACACAGGAGAGCCAGGTGCTCCTGCCGCCGGGCGACCCGAGCTGTACAGATCGACGGGCCTGACCCTGGAGCATCCAGGCCCCTGTGCACTGGGAGCTGTGGTAGTCACTGCGGGAGCTGACTCCAGGGCGGCACAGCTGGCCGCCCCCACTGTTGTTGTCCCTCCTGGTGTCACCCTGTACCTGGGACTGAGCAGGGGCCTCACAGATAAACAACTCCCACTGAGCCATACACCTGGCAGGGGCCTGGGCAGCTCCCCAGGTGCACACACCTGAGAATCAGCACAGCAGGCCCGTCCCCCAGAAGACCAGCTAGAAGGTCAGGGGAAAAGCAAGGTATTGACCAGGCAGCACTGGAAAGTTCCAGGGGAAGTCGAGGGATTTACAGTATATAGAATCAGAGGTTACTCCCCCTGGTTTTTTTCTTTTCTGTTTGTTTCTGTTGTTTCCCCACCCCCTTTTTTCTTCTTTTTTTTTCTTCTTTCTTTTTTTTCTCTCTCTCTCTTTTTCTCATTATTCCAGTACAACTTGTTTTTGGCCACTCCGCACTGAGTAAAATGGCTAGAAGGAAAAACTCACCTGAAAAGAAAGAAATCAGAAACAGTCCTCTCTCCCACAGAGTTACAACATTTGGATTACAATTCAATGTCAGAGAGCCAATTCAGAAGCACAATTATAAAGCTACTGGTGGCTCTAGAAAAAAGCATAAAGGACTCAAGAGACTTCATGACTGCAGAATTTAGATCTAATCAGGCCGAAATTAAAAATCAGTTAAATGAGATGCAATCCAAACTGGAGGTAATGACCAGGGTTAACGAGGTAGAAGAACGAGTGAGTGACACAGAACACAAGTTGATGGCAAGGACGGAAACTGAGGGAAGAAAAGAAAGACAATTAAGAGACCATGAGAATGGGTAAAGGGAAATAAATGACAGCCTCAGAAGGAAGAATCTATGTTTAATTGGGGTTCCCGAGGGCACCAAAAGGGACAGAGGTCCAGATTATGTATTTGAACAAATCATAGCTGAAAACTTTCCTAGCTTGGGAAGGGAAACAGGCATTTAGATCCAGGAGATAGAGAGATCCCCCCCCCCACCCGCCTAAAATCCATAAAAACCGCTCGACATTTAACATTTAATTTAATACTGAAACTTGCAAATTCCAAAGATAAAGAGAAGATCCTTAAAGCAGCAAGAGACAAAGAATCACTAACTTTTTGGGGAGAAGCATTAGGACAACAGCAGACCTCTCCACAGAGACCTGGGAGGCGAGAACGGGCCGGCAGGATATAGTCAGGGTCCTAAATGAGAGGAACCTGCAGCCAAGAATACTTTATCCAGCAAGGCTCTCATTCAGAATAGAAGGAGAGATAAAGAGCTTCCAAGATAGGCAGGAACTGAAAGGATATGTGACCACCAAGCCGGCTCTGCCAGAAACAGTAAGGGGGACCCTGTAAAAGAGACAGGAAGTCCAAGGAAACAATCCACAAACACAGGGACTGAATAGGTATCATGATGACACTAAATCCATATCTTTCAATAGTAACTCTGAACGTGAATGGGCTTAATGACCCCATCCAAAGGCGCAGGCTTTCAGACTGGATAAAAAAAGCAAGACCCATCTATTTGCTGTCTCCAAGAGGCTCATTTTAGACATCAGGATACCTACAGCTTGAAAATAAAAGGTTGGAGTACTGTGTACCATTCAAATGGTCCTCAAAAAAAGCAGGGGTAGCCATCCTTATATCAGATAAATTAAAGTTTGTCCCAAAGACTGTAGTGAGAGGTGAAGAGGGACACTATATCATACTTAAAGGATCTATCCAACAAGAGGACCTAACAATCATGAGTATTTATGGTCCGGATGCGTGAGCCGCCAAGTACATCAATCAATTAATGACCAAAGTGAAGACATACTTAGATAATAATACACTTCTACTTGGTGACTTCAATGTAGCGCTTTCTGCAATCGACAGGTCTTTCAAGCACAACATCTCCAAAGAAACAGGAGCTTTAAATGATACCCTGGACCAGATGGATTTCACAGATATTTACAGAACTTTACATCCAAATGCAACTGAATACACATTCTTCTCAAGTGCACACGGGGCTTTCTCCAGAAGAGACCACAAACTGGGTCACACATCAGGTCTTAACTGATACCAAAAGATTGGGATCGTCCCCTGTGTATTTTCAGACCATAATGCTTTGAAACTAAACTAAATCACAAGAAGAAGTTTGGAAGGATTTCAAACACGTGGAGGTTAAGGACCATCCTGCTAAAATGTCAAAGGATCAACGACGAAATTAGAGAAGAATTAAAAAGATTCATGGAAACTAATGAGAATGAAGACACAACCATTCAAAATCTTTGGGATACAGCAAAAGCAGGCCTGAGGGGGAAATACATCTCAATACAAGCATCCATCCAAAAACTGGAAAGAACTCAAATACAAAAGTTAACCTTGCACCTAAGGGAGCTGGAGAAAAGACAGCAAATAGATCCTACACCCAGCAGAAGAAGAGGGTTAAAAAAGACTCGAGCAGAACTCACTGAAATAGAGACCAGAAGAACTGTGGAACAGATCAACAAAACCAGGGTTTGGTTCTTTGAAAGAATTAATAAGATAGATAAACCACTAGCCAGCCTTATTTAAAAGAAGACAGAAAACACTCAAATTAATAAAATCATGAAAGAGAAAGGAGAGATCACTACTAACACCAAAGAAAGGACCTAGAGTGTATTCTATACGTTGAGCAAAGTCAGTCATTCAGAGAAAGTACCAGATGATTTCACTCATATGTGGAATTAAAACAACAACAACAACAACAACAAACGAATATAGGGGAAGGAAGGAAAAGAGTGGGAGGTATACTATAAGAGATTCTTTAGTACAGAGAACAAGAGGCTTGCTGGAGGGAAGCAGGGCATGGCATTGGCGTGGTGATTGGCATTGAGGAGGGCACTTGTTGTGATGAGCACTGGGCGTTATAGGTAAGTGATGAATCACTAAATACTAGTCTTGAACCAATATTACAGTATATGTTAACTAACTAGAATTTAAGTAAAAACTTGAAAAAAATAAGGAAAGAACACTCATGGAATGGTAAAGCTTGCAGGGACCACGGTAGTCCAGTAGCAAGCACCTTGTGCATTAAAAGATGAGGAAGGGGCGCCTGGATGGCACAGTCAGTTATGTGACCAACTGTTGGTTTCAGCTTGGATCCTGATCTCAGGGTCATGAGGTCGAGTCCCACATCGGGCTCCGTGCTCAATCTGGAGCGTGTTCTCCCTCTCTCTCTAACTCCCACTTGTGCTCTCTCTCCCTCTCTCTGATTTATATATATATAAATCTTAAGAAAAAATAAGATGAGAGAAATAAATCACATTTTCAGACACCGTGCAGACCCTGGAGCTACAAAGCCTCACCTATACCACACACACTACCCTGCCTGCCTCATCTTTCCTCAATCTCCCTTTTCTGCTCGCTCTTCCTCCCTTTTCTTTCCTAGACACCATATGCTTAGTGAGGCCAGCAGGACCAAGAGCTAAAAATGTCCTGGGTGTGGCCCTTCATAAAGGCTTTCATCAAAGGCACTTACCTTGAAGTTGAAGCCATGATGAGCCAGGAACAGAGACTTGTCTATATGTGCAGAGTCAAAGAACCTGTAAGACAGCAAAGGTCGATTTTAAAAATTGTATGCTAGGCAGCCCGGGTGGCTCAGTGGTTCGGTGACTGCCTTCGGCCCAGGGTGTGATCCTGGAGACCCAGGATCGAGTCCCACGTCAGGCTTCTGCGTGGAGCCTGCTTCTCCCTCTGCCTGTGTCTGTGCCTCTCTCTCCCTCTGTGTCTCTCTCATGAATCAATAAAGAAAATCTTTAAAAAATAAGAAATAAAATAAAATATGTATTCTTTCATTGTAAAGGGCCTTAACTATCAATTTCACTTTTAAAAAAATTGTATGCTAATTAGCAAGGAATAGGACCTTCTCCACCATTTAAGTGGAAAAAAAACAAAAACAAAAACACATGTTTAGCTCAAAGTTCACCAGCAGTAAGCAGAGGATGGATTGAAAACACACACAGCAGAGGGGGTCTAGTCAACTGGTCAATCAGAGGGAGGAACAACAAGCCCTCCACCTCCTGCTGAAACATATTATAGGTCAAAGGTTTTCACCGTCAAAACTACTGGCATGTGGGCCGGATGAGCCTTTGCTGGGGGGCTGTCCTGTGAATTACGGGATTTTAACAGCTTTCCGGAACTCTACCCACTAGATGCCAGTAAAACACGGATCCCCTACCTGTGAAATCAAACATGTTTCCAGACATTGCCATACGTCCCATGGGGGGGGGGACAAAATTGCACCTGGTTGACAACTATTATTCTCTATCAAGACTACCAATAGATTCTACTGTAAAAAGGAAATGCTGTCTACTAGTGCTGCCCAATATGGTATGTGGTTACTACATATCTGATATATATATGGCGAGTGTGATTGAGAAAGGGAATTTTTAATTTTATATAATTTTAATTAATTTTAATGTAACTTGTCACATGTGCCTGGCCAGTGACCACCGTATTAGTGAAGTCCCAGATGTATAAAGAACCAATTATGAAACAACGTTCTCTTAACAACCAACAGGTCAAAGAAGAAAAAATTCTTTCATAGAATCACTTAAGGGGGAAATTAAAAAGCATCTTGAGGCCATCTGGGTGGCTCAGTTGGTTAAGCCTTCGACTCCTGATTTGGCTCAGATCATGATCTCAGGATCTTGAGATGGAGCCCTGTGCCGGGATCTGCAGTGAGTGTGGAGCCTGCTTAAGATTCTCCCTCTCCCTTCCCCCTGCCCCAACCCACTCCTGGGTTCTCTTTCTTACATAAATACATAGTATCTTGAAACAAATGAAACAAGGAAACCCAATATACCAAAACATTTAGGCTGCAGCAAAGGGTTTCTAGGAGAGCTTAATGCTATAAACACATATAGAAAAAAAAAATAAATATCTCAAGGAACTCTAGAAAGAATAGATGAATGCATAAAGAAGACGTGGTACATATGCGATGGAGTATTATTCAATTATACAAAAGAATGAAATCTCGTCATTTGGAATGACGTACATGGAGCTAAAGAGTAATACTAAGTGAAATAAGTGAGTCAGAGAAACACAAATACCATATGATTTCATTCCTAAGTGTAATTTAAGAAAACAAAGAAAGAATGCGCAAAGGGGGGCACCTAGGTGGTTCAGATGGTAAAAGCATCTGCCTTGTGTGTGTTATTTTTTCACTTCAAGAGACTTAATACTCTTTCATGAAAAGAACTCTTACTAAACTAGGAGTAAAAGTAAACCAGCTAAACATAATAAAGACCAAATATGAAAAAAAAAACACATCCCAACTAATGTACAAAATAGCAAAAGACTCAAACTTTTCCTCTAAAAATAGGATCAAAATAAAGTTCTTTACTCTGGCCTTTCCATCAAATATAGTACTAGAAAACTTAGCCAGAGCCATTAGGCATGTAAAAGAAACAAAAAACATCCAAGCTGGAAAGGAAGAAGAATAACCATATTTGCATATAACATGATCTTATACGTAGAAATCGTAAGGATTAAAAAAATTAGGAGTAAACAAATTCAACAAGGTTGCAGAAATGAAAACCAACACACCAAGAAGCAGTTGCATCTCTATATGTTAACAATGAACAATTTGAAGTGGAACTCAAGAACACAACTCCATTTACCACAACACCGAAAAAAGTAAGATATTCAGGAGTAAGACTAATGAAAGAAGTGAAAGAATCATACACTGAACATGAGAAAACATATGTAAGAGTAATGTTTAAAAAAAAAAACCCAAAAATAGATATCTTGCATTCATAAGTTGATAGACTTAATATTTTTTTAAAAGATTTTACTTATTTATTCATGAGAGACACACGGAGAGAGAGGCAGAGACACAGGCAGAGAGAGAAGCAGGCCCTGTGCAGGGAGCCTGATGCGGGACTCGATCCGGGGACTCCAGGATCATGCCCTGAACCAAAGGCAGACGCTTAACCACAGAGCCACCCGGGCTTCCCGATGATAGACTTAATATTGCTAAAATGTCAATGCTGCCCAAAGTACTTCACAGGTTCAAGGCAATCTCTATCAAAATCCCGAACACCATTTTTTTTTCCCAGAAATCGAAAAATCCGTCCTAAAATTATTTGGAATCAAGGGAAGCCAAATAGCCAGGATAACTTTGGGAAAAAAGAACAAAGTTGGAGAATTCACATGTCCTCATTTCGATACATTGTCCAGCTAAAGAAGTCAAAATAGCATGGCCCTGGTAGAAAGGTAGATCTACACAGACCAGTGAAGTGTAACAGAACCAGAAAGAAAGCCTCATGTATATGGTCAGGTAATCTTCAAAAAGGACGTCAAAACTACCCAATAGGGAAAGGAGAGTCTCTCTAACAAATGCTGTTGAAAACACTGAGTATCTACATGCAAAACAATAAAGTGGGCTCTTGCCTGACATCATGCACAAAGACTTAACTCAAAATGTATCAAAGAACTAAACGTAAAAGTCAAAATTATAAAACGCTTGCAAGGAAACATAGGGAAAAGAGTCCCAATATCAGATCTGCCAATGATTTCTCTCTTTTTTTAAACAGGCTCCATACCCAGGGTGGAGCCTAATATGAGGCCTCGAACTCACAACCCTGAGATCAAGACCTGAGCTGACATGGAGTCCTATGCTTACTGACTGAGCCACCCAGGATCCCCGGACCTGGCAATGATTTCCTGACTACGAAACCAAAGCACCAGCAAACAAGTAAACATACACAAATGCGGTCTATAAAACGTCAAATGCATCAAAGGATACAATCTAGAGAGTGAAGAGACAACGAATAGAATGGGAAAAATATGTGCAAATCATGTATCTGACAATAAGTGAATATACAAAAAACTCCTACAAACTTCGTCACAAGGCAACAAGTAGCCCAATGGAAGAAAGGACGAAGAGCTTGTACAGACATTTCTTGAAAGAGATGTATAAATGGCCAATGAACCTATGAAATGCTGCTCCACATCACTAACCATTAAAAAAGGCAAATCACAACCACGATGAGGGTCACCTCACACCCATTAGGATGACCACTATTAAAAAATAAAATGTTGGCAAGGATATGGAGAAATCGGGACACTTGTGCGTTGCGGATAGGAATGTAAGATGGTGCAACCACTATGTAAACAGTATGAGAGTTCCTCAAAAAAAAAAATTAAAAATACAACTACCATAAAACCCAGCAATCCTACTTCTGGGCTACGTGTAGTCAAGAGGATTGAAAGCGGGGTCTCCAAGAGACCTCCATCATCAGAGAAGCATTCTGTGTCATAGCCACGGGGTGGGAGCAACTCACATGTCCATCAAAGGTAAATGGATAAAGAAAACGTGGCATATACTGATGTTTATTTATTTATGAGAGACACACGGAGAGAGAGGCAGAGACACAGGCAGAGGGAGAAGCAGGCTCCATGCAGGGAGCCCGAGGGGAGACTCGATCTCAGGTCCCCAGGATCAGGCCCTGGGCCAAGGCGGCGCTAAACCGCTGAGCCACCCGGGCTGCCCTCTCTTTCTTAGTAAAGAGAAATTTTACCACATTACAAAGCACAGTATGACACAATCACTTGTACATTTTCATTAGCTTAGTCTACACCCCCAGGTGACTCAGGGCTGAGCGTCCACCTTCGGCCCAAGGCCTGATCCTGGGATCTGGGATCGAGTCCCCCATCAGGCTTCCTGCATGGAGCCGGCTTCTCCCTCGGCCTATGTCTCTGCCTCTCTCACTCTGTCACTCTCATGAATAAAGAAATAAAAATGTTTAAATAAAAAACAAAACAAAACAAAATAATTCGCTTAGGCCTCTGCTGGAAGGTGCTGCTTGTTGCTCAACTTAGGTTCCACGGAATCCGTGAGGCACGATCATCCTTACATTCGAGGCTTGCCGTTTCTTTGTGTCACCAAAGTGCAGGTTCTTCTTTATCCCTCTTTCTGCTTTTTGGTTTGATGAATTATTTTTTCATGATTCTATTTTAATTACTCCATCTTCTCCATTCGAGATTCAGCTTTATTTCTTTTTTTTTATTTAATGATCTTCAATGATGTTGCTTCTCCTCTGCTAACTTCCTAGTTCTGCATCTGTGTCTACATTCATATCCGTGTCTCTGTTTCTGTGTCAGTGTACGTGGACACACAACGTGATTTCAGTTCACTGGGGGTCAAGCTGGAGAGTCAGTGCCTCGTGTCTACTTTCAGTTCTGTGGCTGACAGCAGGTTTCCTAGAGCCCAGGTCAGGGCGACCCACTGGGTGCACCGCTGTCCACGGCTCACCCAGTGGAAAGGAGGGAAGGGCCCGTAACACACGACACGCAGGGTTCAGGATAAGGACGGCCTCACACCTTCTAAGCCAACACTCTGACGCCTTCTGAAGGGTTTGCCTTGGATTCAGGAGCCTAGGATCGTGGGGAGCTATTGCCCATCCCTCCCCCGGTGGGACTGTCATCTTCTGGGCCTCCAGTATGAGAGTACTGGTGCCCACGTGTGTGCACACAGGACCTCGTGGGCCTGGGCGCATGTACACACCAAGGAAGAACATGTGGTTGGAGGTATTTCCTGCATGTGACCCTTGCCTCCAATGTCAGAGATACGATGCCACAGTGGCCTGGGGACGTCTGGAGGAAGCACCCGCTAGGATAATCCCTGTCCCACAGGAAAGATGCAGACCATCCCCGATGGGCACGACGGCTTCTCTGGGGTCAAAACCGGGGAAGAATGGAAAGTTGTGGCTGAACCCAGGCGTGTGTCCCAGCTGGGGCCCTGGCTGCACACATTCCTTCCCGGGGGCCTGCGGACAGGGGTGCGGGTGTGTCACTGTGTGCACAGGCCATCGCCTGCAGGGAGCGGGGAGCCGTTGGCAGCCCCGAGCGCTGCCCCTGCAGCTTCCTCCAGGAGTGGGTCAGGGAGGGGGTCCCAGGAAGTGAGGTCACTCCCGTGACACAGAGCCCAACAGAACTTGGAGCCCCCGTAACCAGGCAACCGCATCCAGTGCAGCCCCACCTCAGGCTCACTTGGCTGGAGACATCCGCTCCTCGAAGATGTTTTCTTGCTGCCGGCCCACCTCTGGGGGCTCTGGCTCCCAGGTACCCCAGGGGTGCCGCTTGTTCCAATGCTGTAGACTTTGGCTCCAGCATAAAAACCAACGCCTCAGGGCGTTTATCAGGAGGCGCCATCAGGTAACACAGAGCAGGCCAGGCCAGGCCCCCTGACCAGCCATCCTGGGTGGCCCCATCCCCTCCTCTCCAGCTTCAGGGACACAGGGATGTGTGGGCAGGTCGCTTCCAGGCTGGGGGACGTTGCAGGGCGGCAGGTTCCCCGGTGATCCCTTCAGGGTCACCGTGAGGTCAAGGTGGACAGGGTGGAAACAGGGTTCCGGAGGTCCTCTTACCCGCCCCAGAGTCACCCCGAGGCCCTGCAGCCGCACCCCTTTGCTCTCCTTGGGGGAGGTGGGTGCCGCATGCGCTGTGGTGTGTCTGGATGGGGGCAGCTGGGGGTGCGGCCCAACCGAGGCGGCCGGACCGGGCGCTGAGGCCTCCTGCCTGGCTGCCGGGCGCTGTCTCCACAGAGCTGCACCCGGGCCATGGGGCGCCAGCGGGAGGAAGGGGTCGCCTGCCCCACCGCCTCCAGGAACTGGGAAGTGCCCTGCGCAGCTAAAGGAGGCCAGCGCGGGCTCAAGGTGAGTGCAGGGGCTGGGGCACCCCCGACACCCGGGGCCCCGATGCGGCACGAAGGGCCCCGGGTCCCAGAAGCCAGCCTGCTACTCCCCTGGCCTGGCCCCTACACTCATGCTCCCACACGAGTCTGCATTCCCCTCCTCCCCACACTTGCCCCAGGGCCCTGCCCCTGCCTGGGCCAGATGCAGAGTCCCTGTGCACAGATGTGTAGGAATGTCAGACTAGAGCCTCCAGGGGAAGCCTGGTCGCCCAGTGGTTTAGCGCCTGCCTTCCGCCCAGGTCCTGACCCCGCAGGCCTGGGATCGAGTCCCGCCTCGGGCTCTCTGCACCAGGGCTGCTTCTCCCTCTGTCTGTGTGTCTGCCTCTCTCGGTCTCTGTCTCTCTGTGTCTCTTGAGGTCCTTGTAGTGATCCAACCTTTTTTGAACATTTATCCTCTGAGATTGTTTCTTTATTGGATAGTTCGTCTTGTTTGTGTAAGAGACAGGCAGAGAGCAGGGAGGGGGAGAGGGAGACCCAGGCTCCTCAAGCACACTGGGCCCCAAGCCCGGGGCCTGCCAGGGCGGGATCCCAGGGGCTGCGGCCACGACCTGAGCCACAGCCGAGAGTCAGATGCTAAGTGCCTGAGCCACAAGCATCAAGGCCCGGGTTCCTGCCATGGGCGCTCCTGCTGCCCGCAGCCCCCGAGAGCTCGGGCTGCGGTCTGCGCTCCCAGCCCAGGCCTCCGGGCGGCTCCATGCAGGCTGCACTTCCCCTCTGTCCCACCTCAGGGTGCAAGGGCCTCGGCCGGGAAGGGGCCTCCCATCTGCCCGACGAAGCCCAGCCGGACGGAGCTGCTGGAGCAGGAATTCCAACAACTGCTGCCCGCCTTGCTGCGCAGGGATGTCATCTCGGTATTCATGTTTTTAGATGAATGTCATGGATTTGCCACCACCGAGGAGGTGCTGGATCTGCTGTTTACGAAGTGAGCACCTGCCCCTCCATGGCCCAGGGGAGCGCCACCTGCTGGTGGGGAGGCTGGGGAAGGGTTCTGAGCTTCCCGGGCCTCGGGCTGCTCCCCCGACTGGAGCAGAGTCACCCAGGGCACAATGGGGTCCTGGAGGGCAGCCCCGGGGCCTGGCCTGTGACAGGTCGGCCAGAGGGGCTGTGCCTGTGCTCAGCAGCCGTCCTCACCCCATGACGGGGCCTGTGCCTCCTCCCCACCGTCACCAGGGTCTTGAGCTGGCCTCTTTTCCCGTTGAAAGGGAGGTTTGAGAGTCCACCGGGGGTCTGTGTCCTGGGGCAACCAGACAGGGGGACCACGGGGACCCCGGGGCGCCCAGGCCCACTCTGATATCGGCCATGGGCCTGGCCGGAGCCCTTTCATGCTCAAGCACTCAGGAGGCCCCAGCAGGTGCGGGCGCTTCTCCGGGAGCTGCGCGTGGCCCCACGCACAGAGCTGACGGCACCCAGGGCTCCGGCGTCGTCGGGGGTCAGAGGGTGACAGCCCCCATGGTGAGAGGTCGCGGCCACAGGACGATTCATGGGATGCCCCCCGCCCTCCTCTAGATATGGATGCATCGCAGGTGGGTGTGGTGGCAACGACGCGGTCCTGCAGCCCTGGAAACTGTGAGTGACTCCGGCTGCTGCAGGCGGGCCTTCCCTCTCCAGGAGGGCAGCGAGGGGGCTGTGGGTCGGGGGGTGCTGGACACTCACCCCACACACCTGCAATTCCTGTGACAGGGTAAAGGTCTAAGGGCCCTTAAGGAAAAGAGGAAAGGAGAGCTGTGAATAGGGTGTGGGCTTGGTGGGAGAGCACTGGGACCCCGAAGGGAGACTTTCTCCATGCCCGCCCCTCCACCCCTCTGTCTGCCCCACACCTGGGACCCAGAGCAGAGGGGGTGGGGAGCATCGCACTCCCCAATATGGTGGCACCTGGACCCAGGTGCACAGCAGGTTGCCAGGAGGGCCGTTGAGGGCTCACGGACCAGGTGGCCCTCGCCCTGTGGGAGACGGGAGATTGGAGTCAGTGGAAGGACATCCCCTGGGGCCCCTCATGAGGGAGGCAGCGCAGAGCCACAGGAGGGAAAGTGGAGGTCCCGGGTGGCTCCTGGCAAAGCCTGGCAGGACACAGAGCCCGAGCTCTCTGGCTTGGACCTTCCCAGAGTGACAGTGTGTGCAGTGAGGGCAATGACAGGCCAGACGCCCCCCCCACCCCATCCCCGGACGCCTGCCGGTGGATTCAAGGGGCAAGTGGGCAGGGACCCAGGCTGAGGAGGGAGCCCCGCTTCCCCAGCAAAGACAGTGATGGTCACACCGCTGGGCGTGGGCTCCCCCGCACAGAGGCTTCGTGCCAGCCCCTCCTCGGTGAGCAGGCCTGTGGCAGGCAGGACTGCCAGGTGGCAGGTGGACGAGGAGCAGGACTGGCCTCCGACAGGCCCGCGCGGGAGGCTGAGGCCCCGGGTCCTGCAGGGTTTCCCCGGGACACCTCGGCGTGAGGGAGCCCTGTCTTCTGACGCCTGTACCCACCTGTCCCTCCCCAGGGCCATGTGCTGCATCCTGGAAATATGGGTGGATTATTATCGGCAGGACTTGTGTCAGCTCCGAGAATTTGCTTCCCTGAAGAAGATTCTGGAATTCTTAAGGCAGCGCATGCCAGGCACAGATGTGGAGCTCCGTGCCCGACGTTACCTCCAACAACTCAGACGCCTTCATGCAGTGGAGCCAGAGGCTGGGGGTGAGGAGTCCTAGGGGTGGCCGAGCTGGGGACAGGGTGGGCCCCACGGATCCAGCGACCGTGCAGCTGGGCAGGGAGCAGGGGTTAGGCTCACACCCCATCCCCACGAGCTCTAGGCTGGGGACACCTACCAGGGCTCTCCCCCCCACCCCCACACAAACACTGAGCGGTGGGGAGAGTGTCCTTGATTTGGGAGGGTCGTGGAAAGTCCGTCCTGGTGGTGATACTTTGTCTTTTTGGAGCTACAGCTTTGGCCCGAGCAAAAGACCCTGAGCCACTTCAGCAGCCCGCCCCAGCTCCAACTCCGGGGCCTGCTGCCTCGGTAGGGCCTGAAGTGATCGAGGCCATCCTGACAGCTGGGGCTGAGGGCTCGGCCCCAGCTGAGGTGCCAGCTGGGGAGGCGAAGCCCCTGCAGATAGTGGTCACTGCTCTAGTTCCTGCTGCACCCTGGACGAGCCACCTGCACCCGCGGCCACCCGGGAGGAGGAGCAGGCCCCGGCACCTTCAAGCGGGGTCCCCAGAATGCCAGAGCCGCCACTTGCCTCTGGAACAACTGGCTTCCATCCCTGAGCAGCCCCCTGACCACCTGGGGAGCCCACCCCAGCTCCCACCGCGGGGCTCGTGATGGCTGCAGCCCAACGGAGGCTTGCCCTCCCCTGTCACTTGATTCTTTCTATATTTTGAGTTTTTCTTTAACCTGTATAATGCCTTATGAGTTTTATCGTCATAAATTATAAGTTAACTTCAAACAAAATTCACTCTGATGCTTTTAAACTATACATCGTGGACCTACACTTTAGGTCCATTCACAGTGTCACAGGCCCCAGAGCCCAGGGCACCGGGGGACACAGCCCAGGATCGGGTGCTCCCCCGGGTCAGGCAGAGGCCGGGAGGACACAGGACAGCCAGGGGCTCCTGCCCCCGGGCGGCCCGAGCTGTACAGATCGGCGGGCCCGCCCCTGGAGCATCCAGGGCCCTGTGCACTGGGAGCTGCGGTAGTCACTGCGGGAGCTGACTCCAGGGCTGCACAGCTGGCCGCCCCCACTGTTGTTGTCCCTCCTGGTGTCACCCTGTACCTGGGACTGAGCAGGGGCCTCACAGATAAACAACTCCCACTGAGCCATACACCTGGCAGGGGCCTGGGTAGCTCCCCATGTGCACACACCTGAGAATCAGCACAGCAGGCCCCTCCCCCAGAAGACCAGCTAGAAGGTCAGGGGAAAAGCAAGGTATTGACCAGGCAGCACTGGAAAGTTCCAGGGGAAGTCGAGGGATTTACAGTATATAGAATCAGAGGATACTCCCCCTTGTTTTTTTCTTTTCTGTTTGTTTCTGCTGTTTCCCCACCCCCTTTTTTATTCTTTTTTATTTCTTCTTTCTCTCTCTCTCTCTCTCTCTCTCTCTGTCTCTCTCTCTCTCTCTCTCTTTCTCATTATTCCAGTACAACTTGTCTTTGGCCACTCCGCACTGAGTAAAATGGCTAGAAGGAAAAACTCACCTCAAAAGAAAGAAATCAGAAACCGTCCTCTCTCCCACAGAGTTACAACA
This sequence comes from Nyctereutes procyonoides, assembly GCF_905146905.1. Taxonomy (NCBI): domain Eukaryota; kingdom Metazoa; phylum Chordata; class Mammalia; order Carnivora; family Canidae; genus Nyctereutes; species Nyctereutes procyonoides. The sequence continues at coordinate 32,118 of NW_026574951.1, read as the reverse complement.
TTTGGATTACCATTCAATGTCAGAGAGCCAATTCAGAAGCACAATTATAAAGCTACTGGTGGCTCTAGAAAAAAGCATAAAGGACTCAAGAGACTTCATGACTGCAGAATTTAGATGTAATCAGGCCAAAATTAAAAATCAGTTAAATGAGATGCAATCTAAACTGGAGGTCCTAACAACCAGGGTTAACGAGGTAGAAGAACGAGTGAGTGACACAGAACACAAGTTGATGGCAAGGGCGGAAACTGAGGGGAGAAAAGAAAGACAATCAAGAGACCATGAGGATAGGTTAAGGGAAATAAATGACAGCCTCAGAAGGAAAAATCTACGTTTAATTGGGGTTCCCGAGGGCGCCAAAAGGGACAGAGGTCCAGATTATGTATTTGAACAAGTCATAGCTGAGAAATTCCCTAACTTGTGAAGGGAAACAGGCATTTAGATCCAGGAGACAGAGGGATCCCCCCCCCCCACCAAAAATCCATAAAGACCGCTCAACATTTAACATTTAATTTAATACTGAAACTTGCAAATTCCAAAGATAAAGAGAAGATCCTTAAAGCAGCAAGAGACAAGAAATCACTAACTTTTTGGGGAGAAGCATTAGGACAACAGCAGACCTCTCTCAACAGAGACCTGGGAGGCAATAAAGGGCCGGCAGGATATAGTCAGGGTCCTAAATGAGAGGAACCTGCAGCCAAGAATACTTTATCCAGCAAGGCTCTCAGTCAGAATAGAAGGAAACATAAAGAGCTTCCAGGATAGGCAGAAACTGAAAGGATATGTGACCACCAAGCCGGCTCTGCCAGAAATATTAAGGGGGACCCTGTAAAAGAAAGAGGAAGTCCAAGGAAACAATCCACAAACACAGGGACTGAATAGGTATCATATTCAGGTATCATAAATCCCTATCTTTCAATAGTAACTCTGAACGTGAACGGGCTTAATGACCCCATCCAAAGGCGCAGGGTTTCAGACTGGATAAAAAAAGCAAGGCCCATCTATTTGCTGTCTCCAAGAGACTCATTTTAGACATCAGGACACCTACAGTCTGAAAACAAAAGGTTGGAGAACTGTGTACCATTCAAATGGTCCTCAAAAAAAGCAGGGGTAGCCATCCTTATATCAGATAAATTAAAGTTTATCCCAAAGACTGTAGTGAGAGGTGAAGAGGGACACTATATCATACTTAAAGGATCTATCCAACAAGAGGACCTAACAATCATGAATATTTATGGCCCGGATGCGTGAGCCGCCAAGCAGATCAATCAATTAATAACCAAAGTTAAGACATACTTAGATAATAATACACTTCTACTTGGGGACTTCAATGTAGCGCTTTCTGCAATCGACAGGTCTTTCAAGCACAACATCTCCAAAGAAACAGGAGCTTTAAATGATACCCTGGACCAGATGGATTTCACAGATATTTACAGAACTTTACATCCAAACGCAACTGAATACACATTCTTCTCAAGTGCACATGGGGCTTTCTCCAGAAGAGACCACAAACTGGGTCACACATCAGGTCCTAACTGATACCAAAAGATTGGGATCGTCCCCTGTGTATTTTCAGACCATAATGCTTTGAAACTAGAACTAAATCACAAGAAGAAGTTTGGAAGGATTTCAAACACGTGGAGGTTAAGGACCATCCTGCTAAAAGGTGAAAGGGTCAACCACGAAATTAGAGAAGAATTAAAAAGATTCATGGAAACTAATGAGACTGAAGACACCACCATTCAAAATCTTTGGGATACAGCAAAAGCAGGCCTGAGGGGGAAATGCATCACAATACAAGCATCCATCCAAAAACTGGAAAGAACTCAAATACAAAAGCTAACCTTGCACCTAAGGGAGCTGGAGAAAAGACAGCAAATAGATCCTACACCCAGCAGAAGAAAAGGGTTAAAAAAGACTCGAGCAGAACTCAATGAAATAGAGACCAGAAGAACTGTGGAACAGATCAACAAAACCAGGGTTTGGTTCTTTGAAAGAATTAATAAGATAGATAAACCACTAGCCAGCCTTATTTAAAAGAAGACAGAAAACACTCAAATTAAAAAAATCATGAAAGAGAAAGGAGAGATCACTACTAACACCAAAGAAAGGACCTAGAGTGTATTCTATACGTTGAGCAAAGTCAGTCATTCAGACAAAGTACCGGATGATTTCACTCATATGTGGAATTAAAACAACAACAACAACAACACACGAATATAGGGGAAGGAAGGAAAAGAGTGGGAGGTATACTATAAGAGATTCTTTAGTACAGAGAACAAGAGGCTTGCTGGAGGGAAGCAGGGCATGGGATTGGCGTGGTGATTGGCATTGAGGAGGGCACTTGTTATGTGTTATACATAAGTGATGAATCACTAAATACTAGTCTTGAACCAATATTACAGTGTATGTTAACTAACTAGAATTTAAGTAAAAACTTGAAAAAAAATAAGGAAAGAACACTCATGGAATGGTAAAGCTTGCAGGGACCACGGTAGTCCAGTAGCAAGCACCTTGTGCATTAAAAGATGAGGAAGGGGCGCCTGGATGGCACAGTCAGTTATGTGACCAACTGTTGGTTTCAGCTTGGATCCTGATCTCAGGGTCATGAGGTCGAGTCCCACATCGGGCTCCGTGCTCCATCTGGAGCGTGTTTCCCGCTCTCTCTAACTCCCACTTGTGCTCTCTCTCCCTCTCTCTGATATATATATCTTAAAAAAATTAAGATGAGAAAAATAAATCACATTTTCAGACACAGTGCAGACCCTGGAGCTACAAAGCCTCACCTATACCACACACTACCCTGCTTGCCTCATCTTTCCTCAAGCTCCCTTTTCTGCTCTCTCTTCCTCCTTTTTCTTTCCTAGACACCATATGCTTAGTGAGGCCAGCAGGACCAAGAGCTAAAAATGTCCTGGGTGTGGCCCTTCATAAAGGCTTTCATCAAAGGCACTTACCTTGAAGTTGAAGCCATGATGAGCCAGGAACAGAGACTTGTCTATATGTGCAGAGTCAAAGAACCTGTAAGACAGCAAAAGTCGACTTTTAAAAATTGTATGCCGGGCAGCCCGGGTGGCTCAGTGGTTCGGCGAGTGCCTTCGGCCCAGGGTGTGATCCTGGACACCCAGGATCGAGTCCCACGTCAGGCTTCTGCGTGGAGCCTGCTTCTCCCTCTGCCTGTGTCTGTGCCTCTCTCTCCCTTCTGTGTCGCTCTCATGAATAAATAAAGAAAATCTTTAAAAAATAAAAAAATAAAATAAAATATGTATTCTTTCATTGTAAAGGTCCTTAACTATCAATTTCACTTGAAAAAAAATGTATGTTAATTAGCAAGGAATAGGACCTTCTCACCATTTAAGTGAAAACAAAACAAAACAAAACACATGTTTAGCTTAAAGTTCACCAGCAGTAAGCAGAGGATGGATTGAAAACACACACAGCAGAGGGGGTCTAGTCAACTGGCCAATCAGAGGGAAAAACAACGAGCTCTCCACCTCCTGCTGAAACATATTATAGGTCAAAGGTTTTCACCGTCAAAACTACTGGCATGTGAGCCGGATGAACCTTTGTTGGGGGGCTGTCCTGTGAATTACGGGATTTTAACAGCTTTCCGGAACTCTACCCACTAGATGCCAGTAAAACACGGATCCCCTACCTGTGAAATCAAACATGTTTCCAGACATTGCCATACGTCCCATGGGGGACAAAATTGCAGCTGGTTGACAACTATTATTCTATATCAAGACTACCAATAGATCCTACTGTAAAGAGGAAATACTGTCTACTAGTGCTGCCCAATATGGTATGTGGTTATTAGATATCTGATATATATGGCGAGTGTGATTGAGAAAGTGAATTTTTAATTTTATATAATTTTAATTAATTTTAATGTCAATTATCACATGTGCCTGGCCAGTGACCACCGTATTAGTGAAGTCCCAGATGGATAAAGAACCAATTATGAAACAACGTTCTCTTAACAACCAACAGGTCAAAGAAGAAAAAATTCTTTCATAGAATCACTTAAGGGGGAAATTAAAAAGCATCTTGAGGCCATCTGGGTGGCTCAGTTGGTTAAGCCTTCGACTCCTGCTTTGGCTCAGATCATGATCTCAGGATCTTGAGATGGAGCCCTGTGCCGGGATCTGCAGTGAGTGTGGAGCCTGCTTAAGATTCTCCCTCTCCGGATGCGGAGAAAAGGGAACACTCTTACACTGTTGGTGGGAATGTGAACTGGTGCAGCCACTCTGGAAAACTGTGTGGAGGTTCCTCAAAGAGTTAAAAATAGACCTGCCCTATGACCCAGCAATTGCACTGTTAGGGATTTACCCCAAAGATTCAGATGCAATGAAACGCCGGGACACCTGCACCCCGATGTTTCTAGCAGCCATGTCCACAATAGCCAAACTGTGGAAGGAGCCTCGGTGCCCATCGAAAGATGAATGGATAAAGAAGATTCGGTTTATGCATACAATGGAATATTACTCAGCCATTAGAAACGCCAAATACCCACCATTTGCTTCAACGTGGATGGAACTGGAGGGTATTATGCGGAGTGAAGTAAGTCAGTCGGAGAAGGACAAACAGTGTATGTTCTCATTCATTTGGGGAATATGAATAATAGTGAAAGGGAATATAAGGGAAGGGAGAAGAAATGTGTGGGAAATATCAGAAAGGGACACAGAACATAAAGACTCCTAACTCTGGGAAACGAACTAGGGGTGGTGTAGGGGGAGGAGGGCGGGGGGTGGGGGTGAATGGGTGACGGGCACTGCGGGGGACACTTGACGGGATGAGCACTGGGTGTTATTCTGTATGTTGGTAAATTGAACACCAATAAAAATTAATTAAAAAAAAAAGATTCTCCCTCTGCTTTCCCCCTGCCCCAACCCACTCCTGGGTTCTCTCTCTTACATAAATACATAGTATCTTGAAACAAATGAAACAAGGAAAGCCAATATACCAAAACATTTAGGCTGCAGCAAAAGATTTCTAGGAGAGCTTAATGCTATAAACACATACAGAGAAAAATATATACATAAATATCTCAAGGAACTCTAGAAAGAATAGATGAATGGATAAAGAAGACGTGGTACATATGCGATGGAGTATTATTCAGTTATAAAAAGAATGAAATCTCGTCATTTGGAATGACGTACATGGAGCTAAAGAGTAATACTAAGCGAAATAAGTGAGTCAGAGAAACACAAATATCATATGATTTCATTCCTAAGTGTAATTTAAGAAAAAAAAAAAAAAAGAATGTGCAAAGGGGGCCACCTAGGTGGTTCAGACGGTAAAAGCATCTGCCTTTGTGTGTTGTTTATTTTTTTCACTTCACGAGACTTAATACTCTTTCATGAAAAGAACTCTTACTAAACTAGGAGTAAAAGTAAACCAACTAAACATAATAAAGACCAAATATGAAAAAAAAAAAAACATCCCAACTAATGTACAAAATAGCAAAAGACTCAAACTTTTCCTCTAAAAATAGGATCAAAATAAAGTTCTTTACTCTGGCCTTTCCATCAAATCTAGTACTAGAAAACTTAGCCAGAGCAATTAGGCAAGTAAAAGAAAGAAAAAACATCAAAACTGGAAAGGAAGAAGAATAATCTTATTTGCATATAACATAATCTTATACGTAGAAATCGTAAGGGTTAAAAAAATTAGAAGCAGTAAACAAATTCAACAAGGTTGCAGAAATGAAATCCAACACACCAAGAAGCAGTTGGTCTCTATCTGTTAACAATGAACAGTTTGAAGTGGAACTCAAGAACACAACTCCATTTACCACAACACCGAAAAAAAGTAAGATATTCAGGAGTAAGACTAATGAAAGAAGTGAAAGAATCATACACTGAACATGAGAAAACATATGTAAGAGTAATGTTTAAAAAAAAAAAAACCCAAAATAGATATCTTGCATTCATAAGTTGATAGACTTGATATTTTTTTAAAAGATTTTACTTATTTATTCATGAGAGACACACGGAGAGAGAGGCAGAGACACAGGCAGAGAGGGAAGCAGGCCCCGTGCAGGGAGCCTGATGCGGGACTCGATCCGGGGACTCCAGGATCATGCCCTGAACCAAAGGCAGACGCTTAACCACAGAGCCACCCGGGCTTCCCGATGATAGACTTAATATTGCTAAAATGTCAATGCTGCCCAAAGTACTTCACAGGTTCAGGGCAATCTCTATCAAAATCCCGATACCATTTTTTTTTCCAGAAATCGAAAAATCCGTCCTAAAATTATTTGGAATCAAGGGAAGCCAAATAGCCAGGATAACTTTGGGAAAAAAGAACAAAGTTGGAGAATTCACATGTCCTCATTTCGATACATTGTCCAGCTAAAGAAGTCAAAATAGCATGGCCCTGGTAGAAAGGTAGATCTACACAGACCAGTGAAGTGTAACAGAACCAGAAAGAAAGCCTCATGTATATGGTCAGGTAATCTTCAAAAAGGACGTCAAAACTACCCAATAGGGAAAGGAGAGTCTCTCTAACAAATGCTGTTGAAAACACTGAGTATCTACATGCAAAACAATAAAGTGGGCTCTTGCCTGACATCATGCACAAAGACTTAACTCAAAATGTATCAAAGAACTAAACGTAAAAGTTAAAATTATAAAACGCTTGCAAGGAAACATAGGGAAAAGAGTCCCAATATCAGATCTGCCAATGATTTCTCTCTTTTTTTAAACAGGCTCCATACCCAGGGTGGAGCCCCATATTAGGCTCCAACTCACAACCCTGAGATCAAGACCTGAGCTGACATGGAGTCCTATGCTTACTGACTGAGCCACCCAGGATCCCCGGACCTGGCAATGATTTCCTGACTACGAAACCAAAGCACCAGCAAACAAGTAAACATACACAAATGGGGTCTATAAAACGTCAAATGCATCAAAGGATACAATCTAGAGAGTGAAGAGACAACGAATAGAATGGGGAAAATATGTGCAAATCATGTATTTGACAATAAGTGAATATACAAAAAACTCCTACGAACTTCGTCACAAGGCAACAAGTAGCCCAATGGAAGAAAGGACGAAGAGCTTGTACAGACATTCCTTGAAAGATGTATAAATGGCCAATGAACCTATGAAATGCTGCTCCACATCACTAACCATTAAAAAAGGCAAATCACAACCACGATGAGGGTCACCTCACACCCATTAGGATGACCACTATTAAAAAATAAAATGTTGGCAAGGATATGGAGAAATCGGGACACTTGTGCGTTGCGGATAGGAATGTAAAATGGTGCAACCACTATGTAAACAGTATGAGAGTTCCTCAAAAAAAAAAATTAAAAATACAACTACCATATAACCCAGCAATCCTACTTCTGGGCTACGTGTAGTCAAAAGGATTGAAAGCGGGGTCTCCAAGAGACCTCCATCTTCAGAGAAGCATTCTGTGTCATAGCCACGGGGTGGGAGCAACTCACATGTCCATCAAAGGTAAATGGATAAAGAAAACGTGGTATATACTGATGTTTATTTATTTATGAGAGACACACGGAGAGAGAGGCAGAGACACAGGCAGAGGGAGAAGCAGGCTCCATGCAGGGAGCCCGAGGGGGGACTCGATCTCAGGTCCCCAGGATCAGGCCCTGGGCCAAGGCGGTGCTAAACCGCTGAGCCACCCGGGCTGCCCTCTCTTTCTTAGTAAAGAGAAATTTTACCACATTGCAAGCACAGTATGACACAATCACTTGTACATTTTCAATAGCTTAGTCTACACCCCCAGGTGACTCGGGCTGAGCGTCCACCTTCGGCCCAAGGCCTGATCCTGGGATCCGGGATCGAGTCCCCCATCAGGCTTCCTGCATGGAGCCGGCTTCTCCCTCGGCCTATGTCTCTGCCTCTCTCACTCTCTGTCACTCTCATGAATAAAGAAATAAAAATCTTTAAATAAAAAAAAAAAATAAAACAAAATAATTCGCTTAGGCGTTTGCTGGAAGGTGCTGCTTGTTGCTCAACTTAGGGTCCGTGGAATCCGTGAGGCACGATCATCCTTACATTCAAGGCTTGCCGTTTCTTGTGTCACCAATGTGCTCCTTCCTCTTTAACCCTTCCTCCAGAGGTGGGTCAGGGAGGGGGTCCCAGGAAGTGAGGTCACTCCCGTGACACAGAGCCCAACAGAACTTGGAGCCCCCGTAACCAGGCAACCTCATCCAGTGCAGCCCCAACTCAGGCTCACTTGGCTGGAGACATCCGCTCCTCGAAGATGTTTTCTTGCTGCCGGCCCACCTCTGGGGGCTCTGGCTCCCAGGTACCCCAGGGGTGCCGCTTGTTCCAATGCTGTAGACTTTGGCTCCAGCATAAAAACCAACGCCTCAGGGCGTTTATCAGGAGGCGCCATCAGGTAACACAGAGCAGGCCAGGCCAGGCCCCCTGACCAGCCATCCTGGGTGGCCCCATCCCCTCCTCTCCAGCTTCAGGGACACAGGGATGTGTGGGCAGGTCGCTTCCAGGCTGGGGGACGTTGCAGGGCGGCAGGTTCCCCGGTGATCCCTTCAGGGTCACCGTGAGGTCAAGGTGGACAGGGTGGAAACAGGGTTCCGGAGGTCCTCTTACCCGCCCCAGAGTCACCCCGAGGCCCTGCAGCCGCACCCCTTTGCTCTCCTTGGGGGAGGTGGGTGCCGCATGCGCTGTGGTGTGTCTGGATGGGGGCAGCTGGGGGTGCGGCCCAACCGAGGCGGCCGGACCGGGCGCTGAGGCCTCCTGCCTGGCTGCCGGGCGCTGTCTCCACAGAGCTGCACCCGGGCCATGGGGCGCCAGCGGGAGGAAGGGGTCGCCTGCCCCACCGCCTCCAGGAACTGGGAAGTGCCCTGCGCAGCTAAAGGAGGCCAGCGCGGGCCCAAGGTGAGTGCAGGGGCTGGGGCACCCCCGACACCCGGGGCCCCGATGCGGCACGAAGGGCCCCGGGTCCCAGAAGCCAGCCTGCTACTCCCCTGGCCTGGCCCCTACACTCATGCTCCCACACGAGTCTGCATTCCCCTCCTCCCCACACTTGCCCCAGGGCCCTGCCCCTGCCTGGGCCAGATGCAGAGTCCCTGTGCACAGATGTGTAGGAATGTCAGACTAGAGCCTCCAGGGGAAGCCTGGTCGCCCAGTGGTTTAGCGCCTGCCTTCCGCCCAGGTCCTGACCCCGCAGGCCTGGGATCGAGTCCCGCCTCGGGCTCTCTGCACCAGGGCTGCTTCTCCCTCTGTCTGTGTGTCTGCCTCTCTCGGTCTCTGTCTCTCTGTGTCTCTTGAGGTCCTTGTAGTGATCCAACCTTTTTTGAACATTTATCCTCTGAGATTGTTTCTTTATTGGATAGTTCGTCTTGTTTGTGTAAGAGACAGGCAGAGAGCAGGGAGGGGGAGAGGGAGACCCAGGCTCCTCAAGCACACTGGGCCCCAAGCCCGGGGCCTGCCAGGGCGGGATCCCAGGGGCTGCGGCCACGACCTGAGCCACAGCCGAGAGTCAGATGCTAAGTGCCTGAGCCACAAGCATCAAGGCCCGGGTTCCTGCCATGGGCGCTCCTGCTGCCCGCAGCCCCCGAGAGCTCGGGCTGCGGTCTGCGCTCCCAGCCCAGGCCTCCGGGCGGTTCCATGCAGGCTGCACTTCCCCTCTGTCCCACCTCAGGGTGCAAGGGCCTCGGCCGGGAAGGGGCCTCCCATCTGCCCGACGAAGCCCAGCCGGACGGAGCTGCTGGAGCAGGAATTCCAACAACTGCTGCCCGCCTTGCTGCGCAGGGATGTCATCTCGGTATTCATGTTTTTAGATGAATGTCATGGATTTGCCACCACCGAGGAGGTGCTGGATCTGCTGTTTACGAAGTGAGCACCTGCCCCTCCATGGCCCAGGGGAGCGCCACCTGCTGGTGGGGAGGCTGGGGAAGGGTTCTGAGCTTCCCGGGCCTCGGGCTGCTCCCCCGACTGGAGCAGAGTCACCCAGGGCACAATGGGGTCCTGGAGGGCAGCCCCGGGGCCTGGCCTGTGACAGGTCGGCCAGAGGGGCTGTGCCTGTGCTCAGCAGCCGTCCTCACCCCATGACGGGGCCTGTGCCTCCTCCCCACCGTCACCAGGGTCTTGAGCTGGCCTCTTTTCCCGTTGAAAGGGAGGTTTGAGAGTCCACCGGGGGTCTGTGTCCTGGGGCAACCAGACAGGGGGACCACGGGGACCCCGGGGCGCCCAGGCCCACTCTGATATCGGCCATGGGCCTGGCCGGAGCCCTTTCATGCTCAAGCACTCAGGAGGCCCCAGCAGGTGCGGGCGCTTCTCCGGGAGCTGCGCGTGGCCCCACGCACAGAGCTGACGGCACCCAGGGCTCCGGCGTCGTCGGGGGTCAGAGGGTGACAGCCCCCATGGTGAGAGGTCGCGGCCACAGGACGATTCATGGGATGCCCCCCGCCCTCCTCTAGATATGGATGCATCGCAGGTGGGTGTGGTGGCAACGACGCGGTCCTGCAGCCCTGGAAACTGTGAGTGACTCCGGCTGCTGCAGGCGGGCCTTCCCTCTCCAGGAGGGCAGCGAGGGGGCTGTGGGTCGGGGGGTGCTGGACACTCACCCCACACACCTGCAATTCCTGTGACAGGGTAAAGGTCTAAGGGCCCTTAAGGAAAAGAGGAAAGGAGAGCTGTGAATAGGGTGTGGGCTTGGTGGGAGAGCACTGGGACCCCGAAGGGAGACTTTCTCCATGCCCGCCCCTCCACCCCTCTGTCTGCCCCACACCTGGGACCCAGAGCAGAGGGGGTGGGGAGCATCGCACTCCCCAATATGGTGGCACCTGGACCCAGGTGCACAGCAGGTTGCCAGGAGGGCCGTTGAGGGCTCACGGACCAGGTGGCCCTCGCCCTGTGGGAGACGGGAGATTGGAGTCAGTGGAAGGACATCCCCTGGGGCCCCTCATGAGGGAGGCAGCGCAGAGCCACAGGAGGGAAAGTGGAGGTCCCGGGTGGCTCCTGGCAAAGCCTGGCAGGACACAGAGCCCGAGCTCTCTGGCTTGGACCTTCCCAGAGTGACAGTGTGTGCAGTGAGGGCAATGACAGGCCAGACGCCCCCCCCACCCCATCCCCGGACGCCTGCCGGTGGATTCAAGGGGCAAGTGGGCAGGGACCCAGGCTGAGGAGGGAGCCCCGCTTCCCCAGCAAAGACAGTGATGGTCACACCGCTGGGCGTGGGCTCCCCCGCACAGAGGCTTCGTGCCAGCCCCTCCTCGGTGAGCAGGCCTGTGGCAGGCAGGACTGCCAGGTGGCAGGTGGACGAGGAGCAGGACTGGCCTCCGACAGGCCCGCGCGGGAGGCTGAGGCCCCGGGTCCTGCAGGGTTTCCCCGGGACACCTCGGCGTGAGGGAGCCCTGTCTTCTGACGCCTGTACCCACCTGTCCCTCCCCAGGGCCATGTGCTGCATCCTGGAAATATGGGTGGATTATTATCGGCAGGACTTGTGTCAGCTCCGAGAATTTGCTTCCCTGAAGAAGATTCTGGAATTCTTAAGGCAGCGCATGCCAGGCACAGATGTGGAGCTCCGTGCCCGACGTTACCTCCAACAACTCAGACGCCTTCATGCAGTGGAGCCAGAGGCTGGGGGTGAGGAGTCCTAGGGGTGGCCGAGCTGGGGACAGGGTGGGCCCCACGGATCCAGCGACCGTGCAGCTGGGCAGGGAGCAGGGGTTAGGCTCACACCCCATCCCCACGAGCTCTAGGCTGGGGACACCTACCAGGGCTCTCCCCCCCACCCCCACACAAACACTGAGCGGTGGGGAGAGTGTCCTTGATTTGGGAGGGTCGTGGAAAGTCCGTCCTGGTGGTGATACTTTGTCTTTTTGGAGCTACAGCTTTGGCCCGAGCAAAAGACCCTGAGCCACTTCAGCAGCCCGCCCCAGCTCCAACTCCGGGGCCTGCTGCCTCGGTAGGGCCTGAAGTGATCGAGGCCATCCTGACAGCTGGGGCTGAGGGCTCGGCCCCAGCTGAGGTGCCAGCTGGGGAGGCGAAGCCCCTGCAGATAGTGGTCACTGCTCTAGTTCCTGCTGCACCCTGGACGAGCCACCTGCACCCGCGGCCACCCGGGAGGAGGAGCAGGCCCCGGCACCTTCAAGCGGGGTCCCCAGAATGCCAGAGCCGCCACTTGCCTCTGGAACAACTGGCTTCCATCCCTGAGCAGCCCCCTGACCACCTGGGGAGCCCACCCCAGCTCCCACCGCGGGGCTCGTGATGGCTGCAGCCCAACGGAGGCTTGCCCTCCCCTGTCACTTGATTCTTTCTATATTTTGAGTTTTTCTTTAACCTGTATAATGCCTTATGAGTTTTATCGTCATAAATTATAAGTTAACTTCAAACAAAATTCACTCTGATGCTTTTAAACTATACATCGTGGACCTACACTTTAGGTCCATTCACAGTGTCACAGGCCCCAGAGCCCAGGGCACCGGGGGACACAGCCCAGGATCGGGTGCTCCCCCGGGTCAGGCAGAGGCCGGGAGGACACAGGACAGCCAGGGGGCTCCTGCCCCCGGGCGGCCCGAGCTGTACAGATCGGCGGGCCCGCCCCTGGAGCATCCAGGGCCCTGTGCACTGGGAGCTGCGGTAGTCACTGCGGGAGCTGACTCCAGGGCTGCACAGCTGGCCGCCCCCACTGTTGTTGTCCCTCCTGGTGTCACCCTGTACCTGGGACTGAGCAGGGGCCTCACAGATAAACAACTCCCACTGAGCCATACACCTGGCAGGGGCCTGGGTAGCTCCCCATGTGCACACACCTGAGAATCAGCACAGCAGGCCCCTCCCCCAGAAGACCAGCTAGAAGGTCAGGGGAAAAGCAAGGTATTGACCAAGCAGCAATGGAAAGTTCCAGGGGAAGTTGAGGGATTTACAGAATATAGAATCAGAGGTTACTCCCCCTTGTTTTTTTCTTTTCTCTTTGTTTCTGTTGTTTCCCCACCCACTTTTTTTTTCTTCTTTTTTTACACATCCTGACTCTCTCATATTTAGCTGTGTGGGTTTCATAACTGATCATAACAGGTGAGGATATAAGGAGGCTCAAAGGCTCTCTCTTCATTGGTTATGTTAAGATAATAGGTACCTCACAGGAACTTTCTGAAGATTCAAGAAGGCAGTACATGTCACATTCAGCTGAGTTCCTGAAGCTACAGGCTTCTGTCCTGGTTTGTGTGTTGTTGGTGGTTTTTTTTTTTTTTTAACGTAATTTTAAAAAATCTTATGATTTAACACTTTTCATACACCTTGTAATTCATCCTCAGATATAACTGCACACCTACAGAATGATGCACATTCAAAGCTGGGTGTTACAGCACTGTTTGTATGAGTAAAAGATTGGAACTAACCTAAATTTGCATTTATGAAGAACTGATTTCATAAATTACAGTATATCCCTAAAATGGAATATTATGTATCTGTTAAAAAAGAGAAAAAATGTCTACATAGTGATAAGGGAAAATCTCTCAGAGAACAATGTTAAGGAAAAAAACCAAAGTGTAAAGGAGTATACGCAGGAGCTTAACTTTATTGTAAAAAAGCAGAAAATTATAAACGCTTTTATTAAGAAACTAATAGGCTATAGAAAGGAGTTATCTCTTTATATGCTTATATCTTTAAAATTTTGAACCATGTGAACATATCTACTTAAAAATTATATTTTAAAATGCAAGCAAGAAAAAAAATAGGCCCAAAAAAGCATGTGGAGCTACTCAGAAAAAGATACTAATATATAGAGGCAAGATGTCATAATTTCTCTACCACGTGGTACAAACAAGCCAACATTTATAGGACTTATAATTAAACTTTTTATAATAAAGCTTATTTGGAGAATTGTATAAAAAACTGTGCATTACATCTTTAAAGTGATAGTAAATGACTATTCAAACACTTTAAAGAAAGAGCATTATATGAGACATCATGTACGTGACATATATCAGTCTATAGAAAAATGTGATGATTACCTTTATCATTTCTTCTTCTCCTGCTGTTTTACTTTTTGCTTCTATATCACCTGCTTCATTGCATCTAAGGAAGCAGCTATTTGAGGCCAATAAAGCCATTTTCCCCTATATAAAACAAAGTAACAACAAGAAAGTTACAAGAATACCTGCAAAAGAATTCTTAAGCCTTGAGAAGGAAATTAATTCCTCCTCTTACCCCCAACTCTAAAAGCAATCATTAATAATTTGGAGAAAACACAGAAAAAAAATCATACAGAAAAGAAAACCAAAATCACCTTTAATCTTACTACTCAAAGATAACCCAGTAAATATTATTAGTATATTCTATTAATAGGACTGAATTCTAACAAGGTGAAGTAGAACTGTTTCCTTTGGCCCTAGAGACCTACTGAGGATATAACTTAGAAATTTTTCAGTGAATAAAATTAAGTTAAAAGGTGATTATAGTTCAACCTACTTACCTAGAATCAGACAATTTGACAGCTGTAAACTGCTCTGGAGGACTAGGGCCCTCATCAACTACAGGAGAAAAACATTTTGAAATAAATTTGACATTTGTTATAAATATAAATGTAAAAATTGCTTCAGCTTTAAAAAACATTTTCTTTTAAAATTAAATATAAGAATATTGTGATATTTTTATTTAATCATAATATACTATTCAGATTAGAGTATCAAGATCTACTTATCTTCTTACAACTACAGAGTTAATTTTACATACTTAATAGGTAGGTCAGCTTGATGCTTACTTATAAAATATTTTCTTCCTGTGTTTTAAAATGCACTCAGTACATAGACAAATAAGCACTTACTATTTAAAAAACTAAATGCTTTAACTTATTCAAGGGATGGACATTCAAATAAAAAAAATACTGCTTTTTAATCTTCTGATTACTTTATATCTCATTAATGCTTATACTGATGGGATAGGGGAATAACAGTTACTTTAATTAATAATCAAATTATTAATAATGCTCCAGGTTAGTTTTGACAAAAGGTCTAAAGAATAAAGGAATAAAATCTTTGACACAACAACGTTTCCCTTTCAATTTCAATTGTTCATTTTGTTTTTGATTTCCTTGATACTCTTCTGGAAGAATACAGAATGTATGTATTATTTATTTATTTATTTATTTATTTATTTTTAAATTTTTATTTATTTATGATAGTCACACAGACAGAGAGAGAGAGAGAGAGAGAGAGAGAGAGAGAGGGAGGCAGAGACATAGGCAGAGGGAGAAGCAGGCTCCATGCACTGGGAGCCTGACATGGGATTCGATCCCGGGTCTCCAGGATCGCACCCCGGGCCAAAGGCAGGCGCTAAACTGCTGCGCCACCCAGGGATTCCCCAGAATGTTTTAAATGCTTACACTGGAAGAGGGATTTGCTAGTATCTGGTAAATATTAAGGAAGGAAAAAAGGGAAGAGTCAAATGCAATGAATTTATTCCTTTGAGATTAGATTTGGCCAAGTGAATGAATGTCATAAAATATATACTTTTAAGTGGTCTTTTCCTTTTCATTGCTTCTACTAGACACAAACCTTCTTTATGTGGAGCTCCCAATGTAAAAAGTCCATTGTCAAGTGCATGTATATAGGTTCCTTTATCCATTTCAATTGCTATGCTTCCTGAAATTTCATCGAAGTTTGTGACTGTCCACCAGATTCCTAAAAAACAAAATTAAAATTTTAGATTTGACACAAGGTTCTTATTTGTTGTTCTTGTTGTCATCACTTATTTTTAAAAACTTTTATTTTGGGGGATCCCTGGGTGGCGCAGCGGTTTGGCGCCTGCCTTTGGCCCAGGGCACGATCCTGGAGACCCGGGATCGAATCCCACGACGGGCTCCCGGTGCATGGAGCCTGCTTCTCCCTCTGCCTGTGTCTCTGCCTCTCTCTCTCTCTCTGTGTGACTATCATAAATAAATAAAAATTAAAAAAAAACTTTTATTTTACAGTTATAGGAAACAATACAGAGACATCTCGTATACCCTTTACTCATTTCTCCCAGTGGTAACATCTTACATAACTATAGTACAATATTAAAACCAAGAAACTACCCTTTATTCAAACTATGAACCTCATCACACTTCATTACTTTTACATATACTCACTCATTTCATGTATAGATGTAGGTGACCACAATCAAGATTACATTCTTTTTAAAATGTAAAATAGCAGTGCATGTGAAGGCACAAAACGATAGAGAACAGTCTCTTCCATCCATTGCCCCAGTCATCCATGACTGCTTTCCAAAGGCAATGACTATTATAATGTATTTCTCACATATTCTTCCAGAAAGACTTTCTAGCACAGTATTTTTTTTCAAGTTTTTATTTAGATTCCAGTTAGGTAACATACAGTGTAATATTAGTTTCAGGTACAGAATTTAGTGATCCACCACTCTGCTCATCACAGCAAGGGCCTTTTTAATACCCGTCACCCATTTAATCCATCCTCCCGGCCACCTCCCCTCCAACAACCCTCAGTTTATTCTCTATAGTCAAGAGTCTGTTATCTGGTTTGGCCCCTCCCTTCCTCTTTTTTCCCCTATGTTCATCTGTTTTGTTTTCTGAATTCCACATACAAATGAAATCATATGGTATTTTTTCTCTGATTTATTTCACTTAGCAAAATGCTCTCTAGCGCCATCTCCTGGCAAATGGCAAGCTTTCTTTATCTTTTCTTTTCTTTTTTTTGGGGGGGGGTCTAGCACAGTATTGTTATTTAAAAAGATTTTATTTATTTGACAGAAAGACAAAGCATAAGTAGGGGGAGTGGAAAGCAGAGGGAGATGGAGAAGCAGACTCCCCACTGAGCAGGGAACCCAGTGCAGAGCTTGATCCCAGGGGATCATGAGCTGAGACAAAGGCAGACACATAACTGACTAAGCCACCCAGGCGCACCCTAACACAGTATTCTTCATCATGACTTTGGATCAGCAACAAAATGAGCAGAAATTGTGTACTCTATGTACACGAAAATAAACGGGTTTCTTTTTAAAAATTCATTTTTAATTCAAGTATATAATTCATATACTTTGTTATGTTAGTTTCATATGCATATTATAACTCAGCAATTCTATACATTTCTCAGTGTTCATCAAGATAAGTGTATTCTTAATTCCCCTTCAACTATTTCACCCATCCACCTACTCATGCTGCACATTCAATGCAATCCCTGTCAAAATACCAAGAACATTTTAAATAGAACTAGAATAATCCTAAAATTTGTATGGAACCACAAAAGATCTCAAATAGCCAAAGAAATCTTGGAAAAGAATCCAAGATTTCAAGAAATACTATATTGCTGTAGTAATAAAACCATTATGGTACTGGCATAAATACAGATATATAAGTTATTGGAATAGAATGTCCAGAAATAATCCCACACTTTTTTTTTTTTTAAAGATTTGAGAGAGAAAGAGCATAAGAAAGAGAACACAAGTGGGGGAGGGCCAATGAGAAAGGGGGATGCTGACTACTCCCTGAGCAGGGAGCCTGAAGTGGAACTTGATTCCAGGACCCCAAGATCATGACCTGAATCAAAGGTAGACAATTAACCTACTGAGCCACCCAGGCACCAAACCTACACTTTTATGGGAAATTAATTTATGACAAAGAAGGCAAGAGTACAGAATGGGAAAAAAACAATCTTCAACAAATGGTGCCGGGAAAACTGGACCATTTTCTTACACCATATACAAAAACAAACACAAAATAGATTAAAGACCTAAATGTGAGACCTGAACCCAAAAAATGTCTATAAGCAAACATATACAGTATCCTTCCCGATTCTTTGACATCAGCCATGGAAAAATTTTTCTTAGTATGTCTCCTCTGGCAAGGAAAACAAAATTAAATTACTGAGACTTCACCAAAATAAAACGCTTTTGCATAGTGAAGGAAACCACTGACAAAACAAAAAGACAATCTACTGAATGGGAGAAGCTAGTTGCAAATGATACCTCCAATCCTCCAATAAGGGATTAGTATCCAAACAATACAAAGAATTTATACAACGTTAACAGCACAAACCTCCCAAATAATCCAATTAAAACATGGGCTGAGGATGTGAGTAGAAATTTTTCCAAGTAAGACATACAGATGACCAACAGACACAAAAATGCTTATTAACATTATTAATAATCAGGAAAATGCAAATTAAAACCTCAATATTGCCTTACAACTGTTAGAATGGCTAAAATAAAACGGACAAGAAGTAACAAGTGTTGGTGAAGATGTGGAGAAAAAGGAACCCTTGTGCACTGTTGGTGGAAATGCAAATTGGTGCAGACTGTGGAAAATAGTATGGAGTTTCCACACAAAATTAAAAATAGAATTACCATATGATCCAGTAATTCCATTACTGGATATTAACCCAGAGAAAATGAAAACACTAATTTGAATAGATGCATTCCTATGTTTACCGCATCAGTTTATAGCCGGGCTTTTTGTTCTGTTCTAATGATCTACATATTGTTTTTATGCCAAGACCAAACTGTTTTGATTAGTATATTTTTGTAACATAGTTTGAAATCAGGAAGTCTGATGTCTCCAGCCTTGTTCTTCTTTCTTAAGATTACCAGCTATCTGGAGCCTTTTGTGGTTCCTTACAAATTTTAGGACTGTTTGCTCATTATTTGTGAAAAATGCCTTCGGAATTTTGATAAGAGATTGCACTGAATCTATAGATTGCTTTGAGATACTATGAGAATTTTAATAATTTAATTCTTCTGATCCACAAGCATGGACTATCTTTCCATTTATACGTATCTTCTTCAACTTCTTTTATCCATGTCATACTTTTCAATGTACAGGTCTTTTACATCCTTGTTAATCATTTATCGGATGTGACACCAAGGGTGAAAATAACAAAAGAAAAATTAGACAAAATGAACTCATTGAAATGAAAAACTTTTGGGGCACCTGGATGGTTCAGGTAGTGATCTTAGGGTTGTGGAATCGAGCCCTGAGAATCTTAAGATTCTCTCTCTCCTTCTCCCTCTGCCCCTCCCCTGCCTCTGTCACCCTCTCTAAAAATAAAAAAATAAGAAAAAAAAAAAGAAAAACTGTGCACCACAGGACACTATCAAGAGAGTAAAGAGACAATTTTGAGAATGGTAGGAAACGTTTGTAAATCACATATCTGACAAGAGATTAACATCCAGAATACATGAACAACTCTTAAAACTCAACAAGAGCAACAAAACAACCCATTTCAAAAAACAGCAAAGGATTTGAATAGATATTTCTCCAAAGAAAATACAGAAATGGCCAATGAGAATTGCTCAATATTGATAATCAATCAAGAAATGCAAACTGAAACCGTAATGATATACCATTTCATACACACTAGGGTGGCTATTATCAGAGAATCAGAAATAACAAATGTTGGTGAGGATATGGAAAAATTGAAACCCTGTGCACTGCTGGTGGAAATATAAAATGCAACTATGCAAAACAGTATGGTGGTTTCTCACAAAATTAAAAATGGCATTACTGTCATGATATAGCAATTCCACTTCTAGGTACATGCCCAAAAGAACTGAAACCAAAGTCTTTTTTTTTTTTTTTTTTAATTATTGAGAGTCACAGAGAGAGAGACAGGCAGAGACACAGGCAGAGGGAGAAGCAGGCTCCATGCACCAGGAGCCCGACGTGGGATTCGATCCCGGGTCTCCAGGATCGCACCCTGGGCCAAAGGCAGGCGCCAAACCAGTGCGCCACCCAGGGATCCCATTGAAGAGATATCTGTACACCCATATTTCTCGCAGAATTATCCACAATAGGCAAAAAGTGGAAGTAACTCATGTGTTCATTGAAATATGAATGGATAAATGCAGTATATACACAATGGAGTATCAGTCATTTTTTTTTAATTTTTATTTATTTATGATAGTCACACACACACACACACACACACAGAGAGAGAGAGAGAGAGAGAGAGAGAGAGACATAGGCAGAGGGAGAAGCAGGCTCCATGCACTGGGAGCCCGACGTGGGATTTAATCCCGGGTCTCCTGGATCGCGCCCTGGGCCAAAGGCAGGCGCTAAACCGCTGCGCCACCCAGGGATCCCGAGTATGAGTCTTAAAAGGAAGACTGACACATGCTGTAACATGGATGAATCTTGAAGACCTCCTGATTTCAAAAAACTCCGAAGTGACAGGAATCAAGACAAATATATCAACAGAACAGACAAATCAATGGAACAAAGTCCAAAGATATATCAGCACATATAAGGTCAAATGATTTTTGACAAACGTATTAAGGCAGTTAAATGGAGAAAGGAAAGTCTATTCAACAGTGGTGCTAGAACAGCTGGTTATCAATATGAAAAAATGAAAAAAACAACTTTGATCCCTAATTCACACAAGACTAAAAATTAATGAGAGAGATCACAGATCTTTTTTTTAATACATTTATTTTTTATTGGTGTTCAATTTACCAACATACAGATTAACACCCAGTGCTCATCCCGTCAAGTGTCCCCCTCAGTGCCCGTCACCCATTCACCCCCACCCCCCGCCCTCCTCCCCCTCCACCACCCCTAGTTTGTTTCCCAGGGTTAGGAGTCTTTATGTTCTCTGTCCCTTTCTGATATTTCCCACACATTTCTTCTCCCTTCCCTTATATTCCCTTTCACTATTATTCATATTCCCCAAATGAATGAGAACATACACTGTTTGTCTTTCTCCGCTTGACTTACTTCACTCAGCATAATACCCTCCAGTTCCATCCACATTGAAGCAAATGGTGGGTATTTGTCGTTTCTAATGGCTGAGTAATATTCCATTGTATACATAAACCACGATAGATCATAGATCTAATGAGAAACTAAAACTGAAGCCTCCTAAAGAAAACGTGGAAGAATTTCTTCATGACCTTGGGGTAAGCAACAACTTCTTAGACTGAAGATATAAGATGGTAATGTAACAGAAAAATAGTAATAAATGGAATCTTATAAAAACTAAAAACTGGGACACCTGGGTGGGGCCTGCTTCTCCCTCTGCCTGTGTTTCTGCCTCTCTCTCTCGCTGTGTCTGTCCTGAGTAAATAAATAAAATCTTAAAAAAAATCCATTTATTATAGTTGAAAAAATTATAATTGAAATTTTTTTTTCAATTTTTAAACTTTTGCTTTAAGAAAAATACCATTTAATAAAATTAAAAGTTAAACCATAGACTAGGAGCAAAGAGTCAGAACTGTATCGGACCCCAGGATCACTCCGGGAGCCAAAGGCAGACGCTCAGCTGCTGAGCCATCCAGACGTCCCACTAGGAAAATATTTTTTTTTTTTTATTTATGATAGTCACAGAGAGAGAGAGAGAGAGAGAGAGAGAGAGAGAGAGGCAGAGACACAGGCAGAGGGAGAAGCAGGCTCCATGCACCCGGAGCCCGACGTGGGATTCGATCCCGGGTCTCCAGGATCGTGCCCTGGGCCAAAGGCAGGCGCCAAACCGCTGCGCCACCCAGGGATACCGAGGAAAATATTTTTAAAGGCATCTCAGCAATATTAACTTTTCCCAGAAGAAAGTACGGAAAACTTACCAACAATATCAAGGTGAGTTTCTTCATCTTCTTCTCTTCTTCTCTTTGATCTTTTTCTTCTTACTGTAGGAGATAATTTATATAGATAAGTTTAGAAATATTGATTTGATGTTAAATATCTAAGATGGAACCTTAGAAGTCTCATTTTTTTTTTAATTTTTTTAATTTTTATTTATTTACGATAGTCACAGAGAGACAGAGAGAGAGAGAGAGGCAGAGACACAGGCAGAGGGAGAAGCAGGCTCCATGCAGGGAGCCTGAGGCGGGACCGATCCCGGGACTCCAGGGTCACCAGGGTCACGCTCCGGGCGGAAGGCGGCGCCAAGCCGCTGAGCCACCGGGCTGCCCCCTTGTATCAGTTCTCTCACCGCTAATCTTCCCTAATGAATGAGTAAATAGAAGCGCCAGGATATTAGCGGACCTGCCACAAACTGCTAAACTAGGAACTGCTGAGAACCCAAGCTTGAGCTTATATACCTGTCAAAACGCACATCTGCATATTGTATTGAAAAAATTAAGGATTTGCTTTTTTGGGCGGGGGGAGGGAGGAATGATTAATTAAGGATTTGGGGGGGGAATGAAGGATTTTTTTCGAGGGGAGAAACTTAAGGAGTACTGGGTGGGGAGGCGGGCGTGAAGATAAGGAGCCCTAACAGAAGACGTCGTTGTCACGACCTGCAGCACGAGACTAAGGCAGACGCGCCGAGCAGCGGTCTGGGGGGGGCTCCTGACCCGGGGCCAGGCCTGCAGCTCCCGGCTCGCGGTCGCGCGCTCAGGTCTCCTCCGTCTGGAAGGCGCGGCCGTCAGGGCGCACGTCCCGGGGCGCGTCAGGACGGCCCCGCAGGAGCGCCCGGAACTGCCTGGCAGCCACAGACCCCGGGGCCGGAAGCAGGCCCGAGGGCGGGGAGCCGGAGTGCACGGCTCCCTCCCAACCCGAGTTCCGCGACACTGTCCTGTCCACGGGGGCGGGGGGGGGGGCGCGCTGTCGGGAGAGACCCAGAGTCTCCCGCGCCAACTCTGGCCTTACCTCTTGGCCTTGGTTCCCTTGAGCACGAGTTTGGTGGACTTCACGTACGAGTATTCGGCCATGGTTGGGGGGACGCCCTGTCCGCAGAGGGGAGAGCTGGCTAGCGGCAAAAGACCTCCACTGGAGGAGGAACTGGCGAGGGAAGCCCTCCCCGGGCGGAACAGCAGGGACTCCCTGAGAGCGCAGGCGACGGCGCCTCCGAGCCCCGGGCGTTATTTTTCACCCGCCTCTTGGCGCCTACTTACTGTTTACAGTCTGGGGCTACGGCAACGCCAGAGGGCCGAAATACCTCAGGGTTCTTTTGCTTTGGAGAAGCGCGGGATCGCGTTTCGGCAAAAGAGAAAACCAGGGGGACGCGCCCCCTGGCGGCCCGTGGGGGCGCGCTAGAGGTGTCCTGCTAGGTGTCCCGGGAAGGCGACCGGGTGACTGAGCCGGCGAAGGGGCTCCCGGAGCGCCTCCCCGCTTTCCTGGGCGTGAGCTGGGCCTCCGAGGGCTTGCGAGCCCTTCCAATCCCATCAATTCTATTGTGTTATCTAGGGAGACTGGAGTGGTGGGCGGGAAACTAGGGAGTCCAGGAAAAGATAATTAAGTGCATAAGTTTGGGGGGCAGACGGCACGAGCGCGGTCGGAACCGGGTGCAGGTGCGGCGGGAGGCTGAGGTGCACACTCAGGTAATCCGAGAGGTCTGTCCGCCTAGCAGGGGCCTCGGGGGCGCTCCAGCCCCCGCGACCGTGTCTCCGGCCTGCTCCGGGATCTTCCGACAGTTTTGTTTTGTTTTGTTTTGTTTGATTGTTTTAAAAAACATTTTATTTTTATTTGAGAGAGAGGGAGAGAGAGAGAGAACGACAGCAGGGGGAGGGGCAGAGGGGGAGGGAGCAGCCGACTCCGGGGAGCTCCGTGTGGGGCTCCATCCCCGGGTTCCAATCCGGGGCTCCCTCCTGGGGCACCATCCCAGGGTTCCATCCAGGGACTCTCTTCTGGGACTCTGTGATCATGACCTGAGCCGAAGGCAGACCCTTCACCAACTCAGCCACCCAGGTGCCTCTCTTACTACACTTTCATAGCTCACTTCCCTGATTCCCTTTTCTCCCACTTCCAAACCACCTCTGATAATGCTGCCTGAATGATCATTCTAGAGAACTCGCTGATTATCCCCCAATCTAAAAATCTATTAAAGGCTACCTATTAGTTTCAGGAGAGAAACTCCTGGCATCGCTTAGTAAACTATTGACAGTCTGGCCTCTTTTCCCACCACCTAACCTTGCCACCGTAGTCCCACTAATGGTTGGAAAGTCTGAATGCTTTCTGTTTGCTTCTGCTCCCTGGAATCCTGCCCTTTCCTGTGTCCCTTGCTCTTCACTTGGCCCCAGGGTTTCCAATGTTTAAGATAATATTAATTAGTGGAACCTCACTAAAATGGAGAGAGAAGGAGAAAAGAGAAAGTTAGGAGGTGAAGCCTTACCACTCAACATCAATTATGGTTAATTACAGAAAGAATTATCAAAGAAGAGCCCAACAGAAGAATCAGCAGCAGGAAAGAATCATCAATCACAGGCTCCTGCAAGGGAAAGATGTACGTCGTATCTCTGACAAGATCTCCACTACCCCTGCAACTCAGCCCTTTGGAAACCATCATGACCTGGACTTCTGCTATTTTTTCCCCCCAATGAACTTTTGTTCGGAAAAACCCCTCCCAGCTTCATTCTTCTTCTGCACAAAATAACGTTCCTCTTTGTTTGTTGCATGTACAGAATTGGGATTCTGTTATTCCTGAAAAAAAAAAAAACATTTTTTTTGCTAGTAAAATAACCGACAGTTTTATTTTTCAGGTTAAAACTCCAAAAAACTGTCTTTAAATGACCTCCTGCATTCCCCAAGCATCCTGCATTTCTCATTCTGTAGTTAATTGTGTGCTTTTTCAGGGCAGGAATATAAGTAGCTTATTCGTCTTTGTTTCACCTGTATACCTTGTGCAGTACCTGCTTCAGAGTAGACCCCGCATAAATGTCTGTTAACATGTGAGGATTGTAAAGCCTGAAGTTCAGCTGTGGGTTAATGAAGAGAGTGGAACATTTAGGAGTGTGACTAGATAGGAGGGGTTGTGGTAGAAAAACAGGAGGAGGAAAATCAGCGGGGTGAGGAATAATATATCATGGAGGCCACTGGAGGCCCATTCCGTATTTATTTACCAACCATCTCTGCAAAAACACCATGTGCTTGATGATAACATGTTGGCAACAGTATGGACAAAGGCAAGGAGCTAGGTGAGTGCTGGGTTGTGAAAAGAGAAGTGAATAGCCCAGTTGGTTGGAGACAGGGCATGTAGATTACAGTGGTGGGATCCAGGATTGAGAAGGCAAAGTTGGGTCATTTTGTACCTGAAAAATTTGCATAATCAGGAAGCAGTTGTGAGGGTAATTTGCAGGGGGGTCAGATGAACAGAGGGGTACTCCAGGATGGTTACTCTGCAGCACTTGGCAATGCGAGGTGAGCCATGAGCCTTGGCTATTTAATTATTTATTTATTTATTTATTTATTTATTTATTTATTTATTTATTTATTGAAATACGAGTAACTGACAAAAGATAGTTATTTCAAATAAAACACATTGCCAACTACAAGACTAGATACAGAGCCAGCCCCACCGCCCCCTAGGCTCCTTTGTGAACTTGGTTGATTTCAATAAGTGACCATTTGGGCCACTTGCCTTTTCTCTTTCTGAGCTTGGGATCCCTGGGTGGCGCAGCGGCTTGGCGCCTGCCTTTGGCCCAGGGCGCGATCCTGGAGACCCGGGATCGAAACCCCCATCGGGCTCCCGGTACATGGAGCCTGCTTCTCTCTCTGCCTGTGTCTCTGCCTCTCTCTTTCTCTGTGTGACTATCATAAATAAATAAAAATTTAAAAAAAAATTCAAAATCTCTTTCTGAGTTTTAAATTCCGCACTCTTATATTTTAAATTTTCTAATAAAGAGTGAGCCTACAAAACCCTAGGCCCCCACACTAGGCTCTGATAAAAGCAGAAAGCCTGCCTGTGCATACTTGTATGCTCGCTTTCCTCCTTCCCCCTGCCCTGTGTGACCTCGCTATGTGGTTCCAAGTGTGCTGTGTGATTTCCAGGTCTTATAAATAATAAATCTCTATTTTTTCAAAGTTTCCCATTGTTCTTGAAGGGCATCTTGAAATCATAATAAGAAGCACAATAGCGGGTCCAAACACAACAGTGGGATATTGATATTAGCATATTGATATGCTAAGACTGGCACAAACAGTGTGATCAGTGGTGTAAGTGATACCAAAACCCTTTTACTCGAGCCATGACTCTTTATATATTGTAGAAAACATGAAGACCAGTTGGCTTCAAGAATCTTAGGAAATAGTATTAAACTTATGATTCCTGGTGGCACCATAGAATCAGGATGGGCCCATCTCAAAACTGACTCAGAAAATAAAACCATAGCCATAGCAAAGAATTTGCTAGGTGAGTATCCTTGCATACTGTTACCACATATTTTCTAATATTTTCACACAACTTCCCTTTTTCTTATAACAATCTGTGTCATGTTGAAAAAATTCCCAGAACCATGAACAAAAGAGATAGGATGAGAGGTTGCTTGTGTTGGCTTTAAAAGTGACGTTTGGAAAGACTCAGTTTCCTAATCTCTTAAAATGGGGTTAGTAATAGTACCTCTGAGAGTTATGAGGATTTACTGGTGTAATTTGTGTAGAGTGGTTACGATCCACAAGTAAGCACCCAGTAGATGTTAGTTGTGACGATCACCAACCTCGTTATTATTAAAGGTTATCATCATTGGCAGGAATGTTGAAAGCAAGAGAATGGATACATGCTCTCAGAGAATGAATGTGGAGAGACCAGATGAGCAGGAACCATACAACCATACAACCGTATAGTAAGGGAGTAGAAAGAAAAAGTGAGGACAGAAAGGTAAATAGAAGAAGGAAATAAGGTTACAGTAAAGTTAGACAAATCAAGACTAAGTAGAAACTCCAGAAAGAGCAATATTATTTCATATTGAAGATGTTCAGAAGAACAGGATGGAAGGATGGAACAGGTTAACCTTTG
Source organism: Nyctereutes procyonoides (assembly GCF_905146905.1). NCBI lineage: Eukaryota > Metazoa > Chordata > Mammalia > Carnivora > Canidae > Nyctereutes > Nyctereutes procyonoides. Next base: position 5,507 of record NW_026574951.1, on the reverse strand, counting down.
AGTTAACCTACAGGTGATGTGTGGGGAACATTTTCAGGGGAGCAGTGTGGAGGGAAGTTGGCTTGATCTAAAGAGAAGGTGGAGAAGAGATAAGACCAGCTTGCTATTGACTATTTGGGGGCATGGAAAGCAAATGAGGGATAGTCCATTCTGCATTTCTGGATGTCATTCCTTCTTGCTTAGCCACTATACATATACACAGAGTTCTAGCACCAAATTCTAGAAAATAAAAATGAGACCAATTTCATTTGTAGAAGCGAAGACAATACTTTATGGTGGAATCAAGATAAATGCATGACTCTCCTAGTCCCACTCTTGGTTTTTAAGTTAAACAGCTGCTTTTCCTCTTCATTAATTTCATTTCCAGATCCTCCCAGGTGTCAGTGGTTTTCAGGAGTTACATAAGTCCTCTAGGTTCTCGATGAATTGAGAAAGATGAGGAGGTGTGAATAAACAGTTTTCAGCAAAGGGAGGATTTTGAAATTCTGTTCATGTGTTTTTCTGTAACCATTCCAGGTTTTCAAGGTTATTCAATGGCAGGGATCCTTGTGTGATTTTCCAAGCTTTATTGATAAGAACCACTGCAGATATTTGTCTAAGATACTGATTTCCAGGCCATTCACATAGCGATTCTTATTCAGAAGATCACTGATGGGACCCAGGAATAGGTATTTTGACAACTGTCAAAAGTGATTCTTACAGCCAGGCAAATTTGGGAAACATTGACCTAGCTTTTACATTTTCATTGTTGGGAGCTAAAGAAGGCTGCTCCCCGAAATTTTAGCCTTTTAAAAAATAAAGTATATTTTTAAAAATTTTTATTTACTTATTCACGAGAGACACATAGAGAGAGGCAAAGACACAGGAAGAGGGAGGAGAAGCAGGCTCTATGCAGGAAGCCCAATGCGGGGCTTGATCCCAGGGCTCCGGGATCACACCCTGACCCCAAAGCAGAAGCTCACCCATTGAGCCACCCAGGCATCCCAAAAATAAAATATTTTTTAAGAGGGAAATTGTATGGCTAGATAAAATATGTATACACATACTATATGTATTGTACCGTATTATATTCTTCATTCAATATTATAATTAAAGATGGGTAAGAATACTCAGAAAACTACATATTAAATGAAAAGAGGAGTATGTAGGAGTAGAGATAAATGCAGCTTATTGCTGGAAAAGAAAAAAAAAAGAGTGTTAGAAATCTAATGGAAACAGCATTTTGTAAAGTGCAAGAGCTTCAGAATCATGCCTGAAATCTTCTTTGGTGTTCAGTTGTAAATGGTGACTTTGGACTAGATTTAGGGGAGAAACCAATTATGCTCTAAAGTGTTCTTGTAAAAGGCTTTAAATGAAAGAAAATCCTTGTATGTGGTTGCAGCAATTTAAATTGAAGGCTTTTAACATATTACTAATCTTTTCCCACTTAAAAACTATCTTTCATTTGAATTGAAAAGTTGTTATTTATGTTCTATTAGCATCTTTATGCCGAGACTCAACAGCATGTTTTACATTTCCAAATTTTTATTTCTCGATTTTGCTGGTAGGAATATACTACTCCATCGATTTTTTAAAAGGTAAAACAATTTGTTTTGACAAGGGCATATGGTACTTTCTTCTTCAGTTTTCTGAAGCAAAAGATTACGTTTAATAGTGATTTCAGCAGCAAGGTCTATGTTGGGTCCAGACCAATTGCACTAACTTTACTAAAATCCTGTTCTGTTTTTCAGATTAAAAGAAAAATGGAGGAGAAACACTTAGCTCTGATGCAAAATAAATAAATAAATAAATAAATAAATAAATAAATAAATAAATAAACACATATTCATGATGCAGAAGGAAGAATGAAGGAAATGGAGTTTCCATTACGGGAATTGAGAGGCAGTAGTAGACAACTATGTCAAAAGCCATTAGTCTGCTAAACATATTATGTTCTTAGGGGCACCTGGGTGGCTCAGTCAGTTGAGCGACCAACTCTTGATTTTGGCTCTCGTCATTATCTCAGAGTCATGAGATTGAGCCCCGAGTCAGGCTCTGCACTCAGTGAGGAGTCTGCTTGAGATTTTCGCTCTCTCCCTCTCCTCTGCCCCTCCCCTGGCTCTCTCTCTCTCAAATAAATACATACATATATAAATAGATTTTAAATTCCTTAAAAATATTATGTTTTAAAAATTGGATTAGCTAAGTTTTCAGGAGGAGGAAAAAAAAAGAAAAATGGAATGCATGAAGGTAGCCCACGAGAGCTACAAAGTGGCAGTGAATTTTCAACTCTAATGAAATTAAAGCTATAGTTGTTACACATCTTCCTGCTACCAGTAAGTAGTGTCCATTCAATTTACATCTGTAGTTACATTAAGTTTATCCTGACATCCTGATTTTTATAAATCTTTGAGAAATAATGATTGTTTACTTTTGTCTCCTCTCAACCAGAAACAATTTTTACTCCTATAATTATTTTCCTTCCCAGCTCCATTCCTTCTATTACAGAGTATGTAGGGGTGACTGATAACAGAATTGCTCACAGAATTAAGTCAGAAGTTCAGAATATTTCAGGATGATATTGGTAATATGTCAGTGTGCTAAAATAAAATCTTACCAGAGGTGGTATTGCTATGAATCTATGTCAGTGTATTGTTGGATCTGGCACCCCAAAGTTGACAATCTGATTAATTAAATACACTGCCACTCATTAATTTACAATATTTGGATATGCTCATCCTTCTTCCTTCCTTCTTTTATTTTTTCCCCTTTATTCATTTCTTTACATGAGCAATGGTTTCGATCTAAGATCCTGAGGGTCCTGAAGATTTTTTGTTGGTGGTGTTAATCTACTCTCAAAGTCTATTTCTTTGGTTTCTCATTAAAGCATCACAGCAGCACCATATTTATTTGTTAGTCTGTTTATCCATCCTGCTTTTTTGAGATGTAATTGACATACAACATTATATAGGTTTAAGGCTTTGTTGGACATGCTTATTTATTGATAAATTATTGCCACAGTATCATTAGATAAAACCTCCAACACTTCACATAATTTACTTTTTTTTTTTCACAGTGAGATCATTTAAGTTATACTCTCTTAGTGACTTGCAAGGAGATAATACAACATGGTTAACCATAATCACCATACTGTACATTAGTCCTCCGAACTTATATATCTTTTTTAAAAACATTTTATTCATTTATTCATGACAGACATGCAGAGAGAGGCAGAGACATAGGCAGAGGGAGAAGCAGGCTCCCTCTGGGGAGCCTGATGCAGGACTCCATTCCAGGATCCTGGGATCATGACCTGAGCTGAGGGCAGATGCTCAACCACTGAGCCACCCAAGTGCCCTATTTATCTTATAATTGGAAGTTTGTATGCTTTGGCCATCATCCTCTCATTTCCCTCCCCTTCCTAGCCCCTGATAACTCCCAATCTGCTGTTGCTATGAGCTTGCTTTTTTAGAGACTCCACACATAAGTGGGATCACACAGTATTTATTTTTTCTTTCTGACTTATTTCACTTAGTGTAATACCCTTAGACCCAGACATGTTGCAAATGGAAGATTTCTTTTTTTCTCATGGCTTGAATAATATTCCATTGTGGTATATAAATATTCCATTTTGTATGTGTATGTATATATATCACATCCTACCTATCCATTCATCCATATATGGACACTTAGGTTATTTTCATGTCTCAGCTATTGTTAATAATGCTGCAATGAACCTGGGAGTGTAGATATCTCATTGAGATACTGATTTCCTTTCCTTTGAATATATATACCCAGAGGCAGGATTGCTCGATCATATGGTGACTTTTAAATTTCAATTTTTAATTTTTTAAAGAACCTCCATTCTGTTTTCCATAATAGAAAACATTCCCACCGACAGGGCTCAAGGATTTCCTTTTCTCCACTTCTTCGCGGACACTGGTTACTTTTTGTCTTTTTGATGATAGCCATTTAAACAGGTGTGAAATGACGTCTCATTGTAGTTTCAATTTACATTTCCTTGATGACTAGTGATGTTGGGCATCTTTTAATGTACCTATTGACCATTTGTATGTCTTCTTTGGGAAAAATGTCTATGTAATTTCTCTGCCCATTTTTATTTATTTTTTTAATTTTTCATGTATTTACGATAGTCACAGAGAGAGAGAGAGGCAGAGACATAGGAAGAGGGAGAAGCAGGCTCCATGCACCGGGAGCCCGATGTGGGATTCGATCCCGGGTCTCCAGGATCGCGCCCTGAGCCAAAGGCAGGCGCCAAACCGCTGCGCCACCCAGGGATCCCTCTCTGCCCATTTTTAAATGGGATTCTATTTGTTTATTTGCGATTGAGTCTTACGAGTTCCGTATATGGGTTTTTTTTTTTAATGTTAGCCCCTTATGAGACATATGATTTACAAATATTTTCTTCCACTCTGTAGATTGCCCTTTAATTTTGATTGTTTCTTTTGCTGTGCAGAACCTTTTGGTTTGATGTAGTCTCACCTGTTTGTTTTCATTACTTGTGCTTTTGGTGTCATATCCAGAAAATCATTGCCAAACCCAATGTTGAGGAGCTGCTCCCCATGTTTTCCCTAAGTTTTATGGCTTCAAGACTTATGTGTACGTTTTTAGTTTCTTCCAAGTTATTTTTTTTTGAATGACATAAGATAGGGGTCCGATTTTATTCCTCTGTATGTGATTATCCAGTTTTCCCAGCACTGTTTATTAAAGAGAGTATCCTCTTTTCATCAGGTATTTTTGGCTCACTTGTGAAATAGTGGTTTACCATATATGCAAAGGCTTATTTGTGAGCTCTCAGTTACGTACCATTGGTCTACAAATCTATGTTTATGCCAATGCCATATTGTTTCGATTACTGAGGCTTATAATATAGTTTGAAATGAGAACCTATGATATCTCCTGCTTTATTCTTTTCTCAGAAATGCTTTTCAGGGCATTTTGTTGTTCCATATGAATTGTAAGAATTTTTTTATTTCTGTGAAAAATGCCATTGGAATTTTGACAGGGATTGCATTGAATCTATAGATGGTTTAGAGTAGTATAGACATTTAACAATACTAATTTTTCTGATCCATGAACACAGGATATCTTTCAAGTTGTTTGTGTGTTCTTCAATGTGTTTCAGCAAAGTCTTGTAGTTTTTACTATACAGATCTTTTATCTTCTTTGTTAAATTTATTCCTAAGTATTTTATTGGTTTTAATGCTATTGTGAATGGGATTTTTAAAAATTTCTTTTTCAGATATTTGTTGTTAGTGTGTAGAAATGCAATGGATTTCTGTATGTTCATCTTATATTCTGCAACTTTACTGAATTCATTGATTAATTCTAACTTTTTCTTTCCTGGAGTCTTCAGGATTTTTTATGTACAAGATCATGTCGTCTGCACACAAAGACAATTTTCCTTCTTCCTTTCTAATCTGGATGCCTTTTATTTCATTTTCTCATCTAACAGCTGCGGTAAGGATTTTGAGTACTATGCTTAATAGCAGTGGTAAGGGTGGGAG
>NW_026574950.1:0-765 GCF_905146905.1 Nyctereutes procyonoides | reverse complement strand
TTTTGAAAAGCTCTGACATATTCCAAAGGATGTAGAAGACTGCTGCAAACCCAGAAAAGACCTGAGAATGCATCAACTACTCAACTTTACTAACATTGAAGCCCTACACAAGCAGGAAGTAAAGCTCTGATATATGTGTGAACTAGTTGCTATAGATAGATAGTCTATATATATGGAAAAGTACTGAAGACTTACTGGCTCAAACCCTCTGGGAAAATTATCTGAACTTTTGAAAAATCTTTGGATGACCATTAAAGGTAATCCCCAATAATCCAGGTTTAAAAGAAAGAAAGAGTGCCAGTGAGCAAAGGCTCCAGCAGGAGAGAAGAAAAACAACTAAAGGAAAAAAAAAGTGGCAGAAGATCTGAGCACAAAGTTATTCCAATATATCATCCAAAATGATCATTTTATCTCTATGATACTCAATATAAAGCATGTTTTCCTTACACACACACTCACACACATCATCTTCTTCAAAAGGTCGCATTTGATTCTGTTGACTACACACTTAAGAACTTTCAACACTAATTGAAATTTTAATATTTGTATATAAATTTATTTTTATTGGTGTTCAATTTGCCAACATATAGAATAACACCCAGTGCTCATCGCATCAAGTGCCCTCCTCAGTGCCCGTCACCCAGTCACCCCCACCCACCTCCCCTTCCACCCCCCCCCCAGTTCATTTCCCAGAGTTACGAGTCTCTCATGTTCTGTCTCCCTTTCTGATATTTCCCACTCATTTTATCTCATTTCCCCTTTATT
>NW_026574949.1:0-50316 GCF_905146905.1 Nyctereutes procyonoides | reverse complement strand
CTAGTAAGGACTGCATTATTACGATGTAGGTGAAAAACAAATACATTTCCATAATAAAATTCAACAAAAGGAATTTACCAGAAAAAAGTCTCCTTCCTTCCTCAGACCCCGCTCCCTCTCAGAAGAAGCCATTGTCTCCAGTTTCTTGTTTGCTATGTCCATTTTTTTTGTACTTGTTTTTACCTGTAGGAAAATGCTGGGGGTGAAGGGAATGGAGGAATTGTGATTTGCCACTAGCCCTTGGCTGTCAAAGAGCAAGGATAAGGCAGGCCAAATCAACAGTAAGCACCACCTTGCTGGTGCCAAGGCCTTGGGAGTTTGGGGCAGGTCTTTCAGGAGGGAGAGGAGGGGGACAGGTAACCTGTGTAACAAGTGTAGTATGATTTCAGAAACCTGGCTCTGGGGCTCCGGAAGTGAAAGGTAGAGCCTGCCCTCAGTTAAGTCTAGTAGGGGAGATGTGCGGAAGATTCAGATATAGTGCAATGATCATACAGTATGGAGGAAGCAGAGAGGAAAGGGAGGAATAACTTAGCTGGGACAGGGTGGTGAGGAAAGGCTTCTTGAAAGTGGGAATGCCTGGGCGGTGCTTTGAAGGATGGTTAGGAGTTGACTGGACAGATAGGAGGGCTGTAGCAGAAACCATGCGTGCACAGGCTCAGTACTTGGAACTGTAGTCAGGCTAGCATCGTTGAGCCTAAATTGCCTATGTGCATGTGTGCCTGTGTGTACATGTGCACACACATCCATAAATGCATGGTGGGGTGTGTGAGTGTATGAATAAGGTTGGAGATGCAGCTTGAGAGAAGCACAAAGGCTGGACTGTGAAAGGAATGGCCCCCACCTATGTTGGGGACAGATTGTGTTTCCTTCACGTATTCCTCATTCCACAAATGCTTACTGAGCACCAGAGTGTTCCAGGCAAGCACTAGCTATCTGGGAGATGATGAAAACCAAGCAACAGAATCTGACATGTGAAGTGTGTGTTGGGGGTGGGGAGTGGGCAGACAACAACAGATGTATGCCGATTGCTGGTGCCACAAGAGAGGATAATGGGGGCGCTCAGGGGAGTCCCTTGTGAAGAGGTGATATTGAAGCAGAGGCCCTGAGACACCACCAACAACGACAGTGAGTTTTCATTGGTCCTTGCTGTGTGCGGGGCACTGTTTCAAGAGCTTTACGTGTGTTTGTTCTTTAGTCTTCCTGAAGACAGTATGAGGAAAGACGCCATTAGGATCTGTTTTACAGATGAGGAAACTGAGGCATTGTCAGGTTAAGTAACTTACCCAGAGTCATACAACTAGTAAGTGAGAGGGCTGAGGTATATTTCATTTGGGCACTTCAAACTTTAAATGACAGCAAACCAATTCTCTCAACAGCTTGCACTAGCCTCATGGAGTTGTGAACATCTGCTGGTCAAAGCTAAAATGTCCCACTAGAATTGGAACCCCAGAGGTGACTCATAGGTCAACATGATTTTCTTTTTTCTTTTCTTTCTTTTTTTTTTCAACGTGACTTTCTGATCTGGTACTGAGTTCCAACCCAGTGATCTGGGTCAGTGGAGCTGTGGTGGAGCTAATGCATGGTGCTGGTGTCACTGCTTCAAGTAGCTTTCTATGACGGGCAGGTTGTGAACAGCAGTGGACACAATAGTCTATGCCAGTCAAGACACTCCACTCTGCTTGGTGGATCCAATAACTGGCTGTATTATAAGTCAATATTAAAATTTGTCTTCTGTTTATGGACCCCAAAATAACACTTGTAAACATGGACAGGGGAAAGTTTCCAAGGTGTATAAGGGATATAAGGGAGCAATCAAAGTAAGTATTGCGCTTGTTTAGGCGCAATATCCAGATTCTCAAAGTTCGTTTCAGTGGGTCTTACTGATTTGTGACAGGACTTACTCAGACTGCTGTACTCTTCATTTGATGTGCCATCATGCTATTAATCTAAATATTTGTAAATAAAGTATCTTTAGCTAACTTAAAAGGAATAGCATGTGGGGCCACCTGGGTGGCTCAGTGGTTGAGCATCTGCCTTTGGCTCAGGGCGGGATCCCTGAGACCTGAAACCGAGTCCCGAATGGGGGTCCCCAAGGGGAGCCTGCTTCTCCTTCTGCCTATGTCTGTGCCTCTGTGTCTCTCCTGAATAAATAAAATCCAAAAAAAAAAGCACCTGTCGGGCACGTGTTAGCAGTATAGAAAGCTCTTGGAAGGACAAGGTCATTCAACACTGCGAGCCGGGCACCTGCTCCGGGCGAGGCGCGCCTGCTGTCTGCGCAGGCGCGGGGGCGGGGCGGGGCGGGGCCTACGGGCCGGCGGAGCTGCGGGAGGAGCCGCGGGAGGAGCCGCGGGGGGAGGAGCCGCGGGGCAGTGGGCCGCAGCCCCGGGGCGAGTAGGCGGTTCCCGCCGGGGCTTGGCGCTAGAGAGGCAACCGACGGTGAGGAGCTGAGTCGGGTAGTCCGGCGAGGAGGCTCTCACGGCGCTCTGCACGCGGCTGCCTTTGGAGTTTTGCTAAAACGACGGTGGAGGAATTTCGGGTAGTGTCAGGCCACAGGAGCTGCTGGAAGCTGGTGCCTCTTTCATCCACCTGAGCTTTTCTTGAAGCAAACAAGGAGGCGGGAAGCGGTGTGCGTCGGTCCCTCTCCAGCGCTCCGGTGCGTGGCCCTTCGCAACCTCTGGTCACAAGCCACCGGGGTTATCCACTAGGACCCCGAGACTACGAAACAAAACCTTTAGGTCCTTCTGACTTTGCTGATGGGATCGTAAAGCGGCACAACCTTCCTGAAAGACTTTGCAGTATCTGCCGAGCGAGCGTCTCCCGAAAGGCCTTCCCTGCGGACCCTGGCAGCCCCTCCAGGTACCTCCCCCAAATACTCAGAATTGAGAACAAAAAAATTCTGATAAAAATGTTCACTTCAAGGTTGTTTAAACTGTATAAAATTGGAAGCAATGAAGAATGTTAGTAATCATGGCGTATTTTCATAACGGATCACGATACAGTCATTTTTTTTATAATTAAAGAGAAGTTTTTTTTTAATTTTTATTTATTTATGATAGTCACAGAGAGAGAGAGAGAGAGAGAGAGAGAGGCAGAGACACAGGCAGAGGGAGAAGCAGGCTCCATGCACCGGAAGCCCGATGTGGGATTCGATCCCGGGTCTCCAGGATCGCGCCCTGGGCCAAAGGCAGGTGCCAAACCTCTGCACCACCCAGGGATCCCCGCGATACAGTCATTTTTGATGAATATTTAATCCTGGGAAATATGCACTGTATAAGTTAAGTGACAAAAGCAAAAGAAAAAATATAACAAAAACATTTAAAAAATGGTAGAAGTATATTTTTAACAAACATAGAGATATACGCATATGGAAAAGATTGCAATGTTCTTAGTGGTTTGCCCCTGGAAGGAGGGGATTTCAGGTGATTTTCATCTGCTTTGAACCTTTCTGTGTTTTCCCAAATTATCCTCAATAATCATGCCTGGTTTATATTTAGAAAATTAAAATACATCTTTACTTTCGGTAAAAAATTAAAGTGTGTTCAAAGGCTAAATGACATCTGTTGTTTCCTGACCTGAAGAAGTTGTCATGGTTTGGAAAATAGAACCTAACAAAAGTGAATCTCCCTTGACAAAAATCCGACAGGCTCCTTAACCTCACGAAAGCTTTTCATTCCTTCTCTGCTGTGACTTTATTGAACACATCTCCTTCCAGTAGTGAGGATGAGTCTGGCACTTGAGGAGCCCAGGAATATTCTCCAGATTTGCTGGCAAGCCCATGCTAGCACAGGTGAAAGACACAAAGGAACTATCAAAAGCAACAGCTAACATTTATTGAATGCTCACTCTATGCCAGCCATGATGCCAAGTGCAAGACACACAGACACATGCACCTGCTCACATGCACACACATACTTTTCTGAATTTATTAATATATTTCATTTTCACAGTGATCTTATGGAGTTGGTACTGTAACTACTCCCACCTTAAAGATGAGAACACTGAGGCCCGGAAGAGTAGTATGCTCCATGTCACACACTTAGTAAGTCAGACTGTCAGAATTTGGATCCAGGTCTGATGGTGCTAAATTGAGAAGTGGGAAAAGCAATAGATGGGGAGGAGAGAAAAGAGAGAGAGAGAAACCAAAGAGGGGAGAAGCCCCCAGTAACCACAGGGTTTTCACCACTTCCCTCCGAAGGGTACGCCAGAATGAGTGCCAAGAAGCAAGTCAGAGTAGGGGGAAGATCATGGCCTTCATATTTGTGGGCCTCAGTGATTCCAGGTGAGCCTGGACGAGGGTCCCTCACCTCCAGAGCAGCAGTAAAAAGATGAAAAACAAGTTGCATGTGACTGTGTTGGTATTTGATAAAGTTTTCTCTCGAAGGTTAAGAAGGAGGCACAAGTTTCTGGAGTGATCCTGAGGAGAACTTTTGGGTGTCTTCAAGAACTCACCAGGTGGATAGCAAGGCTCTTCGTTCCAGCTTCACTTTTGAACACATGGCTCTTCTGTGCGTCAGATGGAAGAACTCCTAGAGCTGTCCTCCTGTTCGGCAGCCCCTATTAAGCTTGGTTCTGGCGCCCACATAGAACGCAGGTGGTGAGAGGTGGAGGCAGGTAAGAGGAAGAGTTTTCTGAGGTCTCTGAGCAAAAGAAGGGAAAGAAAAGTTAGAGGTTTCCTGTGAAAGTAATGGCTGTTGCTCGTAATGGAAGGGGAGACTGTGACAGAATAAAGTGTGCTGTGACGATGAGCCCCTTGTGGGGAAGGAAGAGGGGACCGGTTCTTCATACCTGTCACCAGGTTGACTCCACTGGCACATCACAGCTGTGGTGTGTCTAATATCACCCAAGGGAGTCCTGCGTGACTGGGGGGCAGTGGGGAGGATGAATGGGAAGCAGCAGTTGGGGGGCTGGCAGAGGAGGATATGGCAGCGGGCACCTGACCCGTAGGAAGCATGCAACTCTCAGAGCTCATGTTGCCCTGCACGATTCTCTGTGGGGCCCATTTAAAATATAAAAGAGGAAGGGGGGCAGCCGGGGGGCTCAGTGGTTTAGTGCCACCTTTGGCACGGGTGTGATCTGGACCCAGGTCAAATCCCATCGCTCTATGGCTCCTCTGCCATGCTCTCTCTCTCCTCTCTCTCTGTGTGTGTGTCTCTCATGAATAAATAAATAAAACCTTTAAAATTTTTTAAAAATATAAAAGAGGAAGGGAATTAACTGAGCACACTGACTGCTATCTATCATACACGGTACTGAGTCCTTTCACCTTATTTAGTTCTGTAAAAATTCGTGGGTCCATGTTACACCCATTTTACATACAAGGAGAAAGAAGCGTAGTAATGTTAGCTGCTTGTTCAAGGGCTTTTGAGCAAGTAAATAACGAAGCCGAGATCCAACCTAACATCTGCCTGATGCCAAAGACTGTTTCAGTTTCCTTTTCTTGTTGACTCCAGAGATCAGCTGGAGGCCCTGTGTTCATCGTTTAACCATACTCACTTTTAAAGTTCTAATTTGGGGATCCCTGGGTGGCTCAGCGGTTTAGTGCCCACCTTCAGCCCAGGGCGTGATCCTGGAGTCCCAGGATCGAGTCCCACATTAGGCTCCCTATATGGAGCCTGCTTCTCCCTCTGCCTGTGTCTCTGCCTCTCTCTCTGGGTCTCTCATGAATAAATAAATAATCTTAAAAAAATAAAGTTCTAATTTGAGCAAGTCAGTGGTTTTTAAACTTATGTGAGCATAAGGATTCCTGGGATACTTGTTAAAATGTATCAATTCTTGGGCTCTATTCCTAGACCTATTGATTAGAATTTCTGTAGGAGGATCCCGAGAATCTATGTTTAACAGGCTCCAAACCTAATTCCCGTGTGCTCAGGCAACTTTGGTCAACATTGGTGTAGGCAGATTTTCACATTTATGGATATAAACTCAGTTGGCTATATGCTGTTTATCTTTGCAGGGTTTTATGTGGTTTAGGAAGTAAAATCTCTCATGTACTTTCCCCTGATCTCTGTCCTATACTGCTCAGATTTTTTTGCGTTATGACATTATTTAAAATACTCAATGGAGATTATGTTTGCATTAGGGGACAAGGCAAAAAAATACAATAATATTTTGCCCCTATGGTGACATTCCCTATTTTACTTTCTATGTTAGAGCTGAACTTTTTATTTGCATGGATTGACTTGAAAGGAATTCTCTGGTTAAGCATCAGGAGTGAATTTTGGTTAACACAACTATAAAAGGCCAAGGTACATATTTAACTTTTTAACATTGCCTTTGGTAGCCTCTGGTGCTCTTCCAGCTTTGTCCATCTGAATGGGTTTAAGAGGATGTTGTTTCATCTACATTCACAAAATCAAAGAGAAATAGAGATTTGGGGGAATTGGAAAGATAATTAGGCCTAAACCATTTTGGATTGAAATACTCAAATGTCAAGTCTAATAATGCTTTTCAGGAGTATCCAGCTATGCACGATTTATGTGAAATTTGCAGTTATAGGAGGAGGTCACTGGAGATCCAGTATTCTAGTCTCAACAATTGGCAGGTTGCACAGGGGAGCAGAATTCTCTAATAACTAACAATTTATAAAATTAATATCCCTCTGTTCCCCTCCTTCCTACTCAATATCAGCATCTAGCCAAAAAAACTATAAATAAATCTTGAGAAGATGCAGGACTTCAGGAAGCGTGCTGAAGGGTCATGTTGGAGAATTCCTATGGTTTCAGACAAAGCCATTACCAAATATGAATCCGGTAGGGTTTGTTCAGTTATTAATTGGAAGAGAGAAAGTTGATAGAATGATTCAAAAGAAAATGATCTGAATATGAGATATTTAAAAAGCCTTCAGAAAATGGATGAAGTCCTCCGATATTTTTGTGAGAATGACTATTTTTGTGATTATGCTCAGTCAGTTAGGCAGCTGCATCTGCTCAGGTCATGATCCAGGGGTTCTGGGATCGAGTTCTTTAGTAGGGCTCCCTGCTCCTCCCTCTCTCCTGCCTGTGTTCTCACTCATGAGTTCTCTCAAATAAATAAGACCTTAAAAAAATCTTGCTTAGAGAGGATTCACTTTAAGTATGAGGATTAAATGAGTTTTGACTATAGAACATCAAGTGCATGGTATCTACCCAGGATTCTGGAATTTTAGTAATTTTTGTTGTTAAAGTGTAATCTTTTTTAGCACCAATTATACTTGGATAACATGTTTAACATTTGGTCTTCAGGACAATTACCATTTATTACATGCTATTTGTTAGACACACTTTTTATGATTTTTGATTTTATTAAATTCAATTAATTAACACATTACTGGTTTCAGAGGTAGTGGTCAGTGATTCATCAGTCTGATATAACACCCAGTGCTCATCATATCGTGCGCCTTCCTTTTTTTAAATTTTTATTTTTTATGATAGAGAGAGAGAGAGAGAGGCAGAGACACAGGCAGAGGGAGAAGCAGGCTCCATGCACCGGGAGCCCGACGTGGGATTCGATCCCGGGTCTCCAGGATCACGCCCTGGGCCAAAGGCAGGCGCCAAACCGCTGCGCCACCCAGGGATCCCTCGTGCGCCTTCCTTAATGTCCATCACCAGTTACCCTATCCCCTAACCGCCTCCCCTCCAGTGACCCTCAGTTTGTTTCCTATGATTAAGAGTTTTTTATGGTTTGCCTCCCTCGCTGATTTCATTTTGTTTTGCTTTACCCTCCCTTCCCCTATAATCCTCTGTTTTGTTTCTTAAATTACACCTAGAAGATCATAGGATAATTGTCTTTCTCTGATTGACTTATTTCACTTAGCATAATACCCTCTAGTTCAATCCATGTCATTGCAAATGGCAAGATTTCATTGTTTTGATGGCTGAGTAGTATTCTATTGTATATATACACCACATCTTCTTTATCCATTCATCTGTCGATGGACATCTAGGCTCTTTCCATAGTTTGGCTATTATGGACATTGCTGCTGATAAACATTGGGGTGTAGGTGCTCCTTAGGATCACAGCATCTATATCTTTGGGATAAATACCCAGTAGTGCAATTGCTGAGTCGTAGGGTAGCTCTATTTTCAACTTTTTGAGGAACCTCCATACTGTCTTCCAGAGTGGCTGCACCAGGTTGCATTCATTCCTACCAACAGTTTAGGAGGGTTCCCCTTTCTCTGCATCCTTGCCTACACCTGTTGTTTCTTGTATTGTTACTTTTAGCCATTCTAACTGGTGTGAGGTGGTATCTCACTGTGGTTTTGAATTGTATTTCTCTGATGCCAAGTGATGATGAACATTTTTTCATTTGTCTGTTAGCCATTTGTATGTCTTCTTTGGAGAAATATCTGTTCATGTCTTCTGCCCATTTCTTGATTGGCTTATTCTTCGGGTGTTAAGTTATTAGACATACTTTACATATGGGATTTCATTTGATTCTTACTAGGAGACAGGTGCTATTTTTAGTCCCATCACAGTTATGGAAACTGGCTGGTGATGATAAATTTTAACCTTGAATGTTATAGCTGATAAGTGAGGGAGCCAAGATTTGAATCCAGGTTTGACTGTAAAGGTGGTATCTTCCCTCACTTCCATTTTTCTTTTTCTCTCCCTTTCTTCCTTCTAAATTATTATAGAAAATCTCAAACATATACAAAATAACAAAATAGTCCATGGACACCCCCACCCCCAGATAAACTTCCTTCAGCTTCAACAGTGATCAACTTCAGGTCAATCCTCTTTCATCTCCACTCCCAATCACCCCTCCCACCCCCAGATTATACACAAAATTCCTGACATCTTGGGGCACCTGGGTGGCTCTGCCAGTTAAGAGTCTGACTCTTAATTTTGGCTCAATTGAGCCCTAAGTCAGGCTCTGCTCAAGATTCTCTCTCTCCATCTCCCTCTGACCCTCCCTTGCCACTCACTCTTTCTCTCTTTCTCTCTCTCAAAAAAAATTCCTGACATCTTATCAGCTCAGCTGTAAATATTTTGGTATGTATTTCTAAAAGATAGGTACTCTTATTTAAACACAACCACCATATTATTGTTATACCTACAAGAAAATAACAATGATATTAACTAGCATCCAAGCAGTCTGAGATTTTCCTATCTCATCACTTTGACATTTCACATCTGATTCATAGGTTCCTCAGATCTATTAATCTCTAGATTCCTTCCTTATGTTTTTTGTCTTGGAATGTATTTGTTGGGGGGTCCCTGGTGGCTCAGTTAGTGTCTCCCTTTGTCTCAGGTTATGATCCCAGGGTCCTGGGATCGAGCCTGGCATTGGTGCCCTTGCCCAAGGGGGAATCTGCTTCTTCCTCTGCCCCTCCCTTCCACTTGTATGTGGGCTCTCTCTCTCAAAAAAATAAAATCTTAAAAAAATGTATTTGCTGAAGAAACTGGTATTTGTCCTATAGAATTTTCTGCAATTTGGATTTTGGTTTTTTCATTCCCATGGTGCTGTTTAGCATCTGTAAATCACTTATTTACCTTTTTAAACAAAATTTCTGAGCTCCTACCGTGTTTTTTTTTAATATTTTATTTATTTGTTTTTAAAATATTTTATTTATTTATTCATGAGAGATGGAGAGAGAGAGAGAGAGAGAGAGAGAGAGAGAGAGAGAGAGGCAGAGACACAGGCAGAGGGAGAAGCAGGCTCCATGCAGGGACCTGACCTGGGACTCGATCCTGGGTCTCCAGGATCACACCCTGGGCTGAAGGTGGCACTAAACCACAGCCCCCCAGGCTGCCCTCCTACTGTGTTTAAGATGCTACGTTCATCTACCTGGTTTCCTTACATGTGGAGCTTAGAGTCTTGTGAGGAACATAAACACTAGGCAAGCAAATAAACAGATATGAAATTTTATTTATAACATATAATATACAAATATGTACTGCTTATAATGTGAACACAACTCTATTTGGTCTTCATAACACTGAAGTGAAAGGGTTTCTATTATATGGAAGCAACCGTTGCAAGGTCAAAAAGAAGCAGAGTTCAGGCCTTCCCTATCATGTCAACTATGTGACACTAAGTGTTGACAGCTGGGTGGGGGAAGGAAGGGGTGGATGGATGGGAGTTGAGTGGGGTCTGAGATGTCCCTTACTATCTCTGAACTCTGATGTCTTCATGTTTAAGATATTAAGTAGTTGCAGCCCCAGCCCTATACCCAATCAACCAGAGAGTGTCCAGTTTGTGTGTGTGGCAGCGACAGTACATTGAGAAGTGTAGGTAAGTAAACTGCAAAGATTTTATAGCATCTCCAAGGAGCAGTAAACTGCAGGGAGGAAAACCCGTGTAAAGGACAGTCAGAAATGTAATAAAAAAAGTAAAGCCATCACCAAGTCTCAGCAGTTCACAGTGCTAAATTCCAAGCCAAAAAGAAAGATCCAAGCTGAATATTTCAGCAAATGTCTTTAGCCTCAGACACCTGGTTTGGATACACACCACCACCTGTGCTGCATTAAACCTGCGAAAACCCCAGGAAGGAAATACAGTGTATGAGGCCAGAAAAGGGTGGGCTTCTGAATCCCTTAGGTCAAACAGGGATGACTCTTTTTAAAACAGACATATTACTTCCCAAGATTGCGGCCTGCCACAAAGGAAGGTACACACAGCAGTTGTTCCCAGCAAGAGTTATACTATATGGCTATTAGGGGGAATAGAAGCAGCTTGATTCTTGCCAATGACAGGAAATAAGGTCAAGTAAAGATAACAGGTCTTTGAATTAAAGAGGCTCTAAGCACACATCCTGGCCTCACGGCTTTAGTAGTGAATAAGAATTATGGAATGCAGCATCGGGTTTCCTTACTCCCTTTAAGCTAGACTCCTGAAACACACCGTTTCTGTGATTAACACCAAGGAGGTCTGTGTGGGGAAGGCACCAGCTTCCTCGTACCTTTGGCTTGTTTATGCTCTTTCTAAATAAACCTCACTGCCATGTAGCTAGTGAGATCTGGGCTGCTGAGACCATTTCACTAGTTAAAAGTCTTAACAAGTAGTGTAAGTGATAGTCTTGGTGGTAAATACCTATAGATTTAGAGGTCAAGACAGTCTTCCTTCTGTCTAGGTAAATGGGGAAGGGAGATTGTAGAACCCTGCCATAGAGGCTGGTGTGTTTCGATGTTGCTATAGTTTTCAAAGACAAGATATCCAACCAGGCTTTATTTAATTAATAAGACAGAGTATCAGTTCAGGGAGAATAGCAAAACAAAAGAAAAACAAACATCAAAAGATTGTTTCTTGTGTAGAGAAACACCTGGTCGTTAGTCTTCATTCTCTGCCCTGTTGTGCAGACTGTATTTATTATAGACCCACCTTGATTTTCTTCCTCCCTGGGTGAGGGGGTTGGTGCAGGAGTAGGAGTAGGGGATAGAAGGAGGGAACTGAAGTCAGGCATCCAATTAGAACATTTAGGAAAGCAATCTAGTTAAGTCCTTGAGCCAACTGGCTAGTCTACAAATAACCAGCTGGTTGACCAGACTACCTTTTTTTTTTTTTTTTTTTTTGATGCTTGCTGGCATTCGTTCTACTGCCCAGGACTATAGACCTGGGTTAAATCCCCCACCCCCAGAACTGCTGAAGAAAGTACACAGATTCTTGGTGCCTTTAGAGTTTCTTTTTCTTTTGTTTCTATTCTTCTTTTCTTTTTCTTTTCTTTTTTCTTCCTTTCTTTCTTTCTTACTTTTTTTAAATAAATTAATTTTTATTGGTGTTCAATTTACCAACTTACAGAATAACACCCAGTGCTCATCCCGTCAAGTGTCCCCTCAGTGCCCGTCACCCATTCACCCCCAACCCCCGCCCTCCTCCCCTTCCACCACCCCTAGTTCGTTTCCCAGAGTTAGGAGTCTTTATGTTCTGTCTCCCTTTCTGATATTTCCCACACATTTCTTCTCCCTTCCCTTATATTCCCTTTCACTATTATTTATATTCCCCAAATGAATGAGAACATACACTGTTTGTCCTTCTCCGATTGACTTACTTCACTCAGCATAATACCCTCCAGTTCCATCCACGTTGAAGCAAATGGTGGTTATTTGTCGTTTCTAATGGCTGAGTAATATTCCATTGTATACATAAACCACATCTTCTTTATCCATTCATCTTTCGATGGGCACCGAGGCTCCTTCCACAGTTTGGCCATTGTGGACATTGCTGCTAGAAACATCGGGGTGCAGGTGTCCTGGCGTTTCATTGCATCTGAATCTTTGGGGTAAATCCCTAACAGTGCAATTGCGGCTGGGTCTATTTTTAACTCTTTGAGGAACCTCCACACAGTTTTCCAGAGTGGCTGCACCAGTTCACATTCCCACCAACAGTATAAGAGGTTTCCCTTTTCTCCACAACCTCTCCAACATTTGTTGTTTCCTGCCTTGTTAATTTTCTCCATTCTCACTGGTGTGAGGTGGTATCTCATTGTGGTTTTGATTTGTATTTCCCTGATGGCAAGTGATGCAGAGCATTTTCTCATGTGCATGTTGGCCATGTCTATGTCTTCCTCTGTGAGATTTCTTTTCATGTCTTTTGCCCATTTCATGATGGGATTGTTTGTTTCTTTGGTGTTGAGTTTAATAAGTTCTTCATAGATTTTGGAAACTAGCCCTTTATCTGATATGTTATTTGCAAATATCTTCTCCCATTCTGTAGGTTGTCTTTTAGTTTTGTGGACTGTATCCTTTGCTGTGCAAAAGCTTCTTATCTTGATGAAGTCCCAATAGTTCGTTTTTGCTTTTGTTTCTTTTGCTTTCGTGGATGTATCTTGCAAGAAGTTACAGTGGCCGAGTTCAAAAAGGGTGTTGCCTGTGTTCTCCTCTAGGATTTTGATGGAATCTTGTCTCACATTTAGATCTTTCATCCATTTTGAGTTTATCTTTGTGTATGGTGCAAGAGAGTGGTCTAGTTTCATTCTTCTGCATGTGGATGTCCAATTTTCCCAGCACCATGTATTTATTTTTTTTAAATTTATTTATTTATGATAGTCACACACAGAGAGAGAGAGAGGCAGAGACACAGGCAGAGGTAGAAGCAGGCTCCATGCACCGGGAGCCTGATATGGGACTCGATCCCGGGTCTCCAGGATCGCTGCCCTGAGCCAAAGGCAGGCGCCAAACCACTGCGCCACCCAGGGATCCCCCCAGCACCATTTATTGAAGAGACTGTCTTTCTTCCAGTGGATAGTCTTTCCTCCTTTATCGAATATTAGTTGACCATAAAGTTCAGAGTCCACTTCTGGGTTCTCTATTCTGTTCCATTGATCTATGTGTCTGTTTTTGTGCCAGTACCACACTGTCTTGATGACCACAGCTGTGTAGTACAACCTGAAATCTGTCATTGTGATGCCCCCAGATATGGTTTTCTTTTTTAAAATTCCCCTGGCTATTCGGGGTCTTTTCTGATTCCACAGAAATCTTAAAATAATTTGTTCTAACTCTCTGAAGAAAGTCCATGGTATTTTTTTTAATAAATTAATTTTTATTGGTGTTCAATTTACCAACATACAGAATAACACCCAGTGCTCATCCCGTCAAGTGTACCCCTCAGTGCCCGTCACCCATTCACCCCCACCCCCACCCTCCTCCCCCTCCACCACCCCTAGTTCATTTCCCAGAGTTAGAAGTCTTTATGTTCTGTCTCCCTTTCTGATATTTCTCACACATTTCTTCTCCCTTCCCTTATATTCCCTTTCGCTATTATTCATATTCCCCAAATGAATGAGAACATACACTGTTTGTCCTTCTCCGGTTACTGTGGCCAAGTTCAAAAAGGGTGTTGCCTGAGTTCTTCTCTGGGATTTTGATGGAATCTTGTCTCACATTTAGATCTTTCATCTATTTTGAGTTTATCTTTGTGTATGGTGCAAGAGAGTGGTCCAGTTTCATTCTTCTGCATGTGGATGTCCAATTTTCCCAGCACCATTTATTGAAGAGACTGTCTTTCTTCTAGTGGATCGTCTTTCCTCCTTTATCGTATATTAGTTGAGCATAAAGTTCAGGGTCCACTTCTGGGTTCTCTGTTCTGTTCCATTGATCTATGTGTCTGTTTTTGTGCCAGTACCACACTGTCTTGATGAACACAGCTTTGTAGTACAACCTGAAATCTGGCATTGTGATGCCCCCAGATATGGTTTTCTTTTTTTAAAATTCCCCTGGCTGTTTGGGGTCTTTTCTGATTCCACACAAATCTTAAAATAATTTGTTCTAAGTCTCTGAAGAAAGTCCATGGTATTTTGATAGGGATTGCATTATACGTGTAAATTGCCCTGGGTAACATTGACATTTTCACAATATTAATTCTGCCAATCCATGAGCATGGAATATTTTTCCATCTCTTTGTGTCTTCCTCAATTTCTTTCAGAAGTGTTCTGTAGTTTTTAGGGTATATTTTGAGAACCATTTGAATGGTAAATGGTTCTCCAACCTTTTATTTTCAGGTTGTAGGTGTCCTTCTGTCTAAAATGAGTCTCTTGTAGACAACAAATAGATGGGTCCTGTTTTTTTATCCAGTCTGAAACTCTGCGCCTTTTGATGGGGTCATTAAGCCCATTCACGTTCAGAGTTACTTGAACTTCTTCTTAAAGGGGAGTTTTAAGAGTCCCCCTTAAAATTTCTTGCAGAGCTGGTTTGGAGGTCACATATTCTTTCAGTTCCTGCCTGTCTTGGAAGCTCTTTATCTCTCCTTCCATTTTGAATGAGAGCCTTGCTGGATAAAGTATTCTTGGTTGCATGTTCTTCTCATTTAGGACCCTGAATATATCCTGCCAGCCCTTTCTGGCCTGCCAGGTCTCTGTGGAGAGGTCTGCTGTTACCCTAATATTCCTCCCATGAAAGTCAGGGACTTCTTGTCTCTTGCTGCTTTAAGGATCTTCTCTTTATCTTTGGAATTTGCAAGCTTCACTATTAGATGTCGAGGTGTTGAACGGTTTTTATTGATTTTAGGGGGGGATCTCTCTATTTCCTGGATCTGAATGCCTGTTTCCCTTCCCAGATTGGGAAAGTTTTCAGCTAGGATTTGTTCAAATACATATTCTGGCCCTCTGTCCCTTTCGGCGCCCTCGGGAACCCCAATTAAACGTAGGTTTTTCTTCCTTAGAGTGTCATTTATTTGCCTTAATCTGTCTTCATGGTCCCTTAATTGATTGTCTCTTTTTTCCTCAGTTTCCCTCTTTGCCATTAACTTGTCTTCTATGTCACTCACTCGTTCTTCCACCTCGTTAACCCTCGTCGTTAGGACTTCTAGTTTGGATTGCATCTCATTCAATTGATTTTTAATTTCTGCCTGATTGGATCTAAATTCTGCAGTCATGAAGTCTCGTGAGGCCTTAATGCTTTTTTCTAGAGCCACCAGTAGCTGTATAATAGTGCTTCTGAATTGGCTTTCTGACATTGAAGTGTAATCCAGATTTTGTAACTCTGTGGGAGAGAGGGCTGTTTCTGATTCTTTCTTTTGAGGTGAGGTTTTCCTTCTAGTCATTTTGCTCAGTGCAGAGTGGCCAAAAACAAGTTGTATTGGAACACGGGGGAGTATCACTGGTCCGTCTAGCTGGTCTTCTGGGGGAGGGGCCTGCTGTGCTGATTTTCAGGTGTTAGCACTTGGGGGAGCTGCTCTGCCCCTGCCTGCTGCAGGGCTCAGCGGGGGTTGTTTACCCCGTCAGGCCCCAGGAGGAACAGTCGCAGTTGCTATGGCAACTCTGGAAGCCTGGATTCAGCCTCCGCAGGAACTACGGGGCTCGGGGCTCTCGGCTCTCCGTCCGCAGGGCCTGGAGGCTCCGGGGCGGGGCCGCTGATCTGCTCAGCTCGGGGCAGGAGCGTCCTCGCTGTCTCGGGCCCTCCCGGCCTCTGCCTGTCCCGGGGGAGGCCGGATCCTGGGCTGTGTCCCGGCGCCCTGTGCTCCGGGGCCTGCGCTGGTGGATTCGCGCTCCCGCCCTGCAGCTCCCTCCCTGGAGCCGCTCCCGAGCCCCTCCGAGCTGCTCCGGTTGGTCCCTCCGTGCGCGCTGCAGCCCTTAGGGAGCTCGGAGCACTCTCCTGCGCTCGCAGGTGTCTGTTAGTGTCCCCGGGAGCCTGAGGGCATCCCCGCTCTCCTGGGTCCTGCTCCAACTCCCTGCGAGCCCCTTTCCGCCCGCCCGGGAAGGTTGGTGCAGCTCCTGCTCCTCCGGGACGGGGCTCTCCTGTCCTGGGGACACTCGCCCCGGCCTCAGCCCGGCTCCTCGCGGGGCCCCTCCCCCTCGGAGGCCTTTTGTTTCTTTATTTCTTTTTCCCCGTCTTCCTACCTTGATAGAAGCGCGGACTCTTCTCACTGTAGCATTCCAGCTGGTCTCTCTTTACATCTCAGGCCGAATTCGTAAATTTTCAGGATGGTTTGAAGGTTATCTAGGTAATTTGGTGGGGACAGGTGATTTGGGGACCCTGCTCTTCTGCCATCTTGCCCCTCCCTCAGTCCATGGTATTTTGATAGGGATTGCATTGAACATGTAAATTGGCCTGGGTAACATTGACATTTTCACATTATTAATTGTGAACGTGTAAATTGGCCTGGGTAACATTGACATTTTCACATTATTAATTGTGAATGGCTCTGTCAATCCATGAGCATGGAATATTTTTCCATCTCTTTGTGTCTTCCTCAATTTCTTTCAGAAGTGTTCTGTAGTTTTTAGGGTATAGATCCTTTACCTCTTTGGTTAGGTTGATTCCTAGGTATCTTATGCTTTTGGGTGCAATTGTAAATGGGATTGACTCCTTAATTTCTCTTTCTTCAGTCTCATTGTTAGTGTATAGAAATGCCACTGACTTTTGGGCATCGATTTTGTATCCTGCCATGCTGCCAAATTGCTGTATGAGTTCTAGCAATCTTGGGGTAGAGTCTTTTGGGATTTCTACATACAGTATCATATCATTGGCGAAGAGGGAGAGTTTGACTTCTTCTTTGGCAATTTGAATGCCTTTTATTTCTTTTTGTTGCCAGATTACTGAGGCTTTTTTTTTCTTGTCTTTGTCTTGAAGTATACTTTATCCGATGTTAACATGGTTAGTTCTTGTATCTTTTTCCATCCTTCTTCTTTCAACCTGTCTGTGCCTTTATATTTTGTGTCTCTTGTAAATGAGCACAAAGTTGAGTCTGACAGTCTCTGACTTTTAATTGGATTGTTTATCCCATTCATAGTTGATGTAATTATTGATATGATTGTGGTAAAATCTCTTATCTTGCTCTTTGTTTTCTATTTATCCCTTCTGTTTTTTGTTTCTTGGATTCTAATTTTCTGCCTTCTTTTGGGTTAACTAAAATTTATTTTAGTATACCATTCTGTTTCTTATATTGAATTTTTAGCTACATCTTTTTGTTGTGTTCTTTTATTGGTTGTTCTAGGGACTATAATATGCATCTTTATCTTAACCACAGTCTTCCTTAAGTTAATATTCTACTGCTTTACATCTAAGAACTTGAAACACAACTTGATTTCATTTACCTTTACCTATCCTCATGCAATTATTTTCTACTTTTTTAAAACATAAATTGTAAACTATACAATTTTTAAAAAGATTTTATTTATTCATGATAGAGAGAGAGAGAAGAGAGAGAGAGAGAGGCAGAGGGAGAAGCAGGCTCCATGCCGGGAGCCCGACGTGGGACTCGATCCAGGGACTCCAGGATCGCCCTGGGCCAAAGGCAGGTGCAAAACCGCTGAGCCACCCAGGGATCCCTAAGCTATACAATTAATTACTCTTATTTTTGCTTTACATAGTTGATTATCTTTTAGGGTACTTAAGAAAAGGAAGAAAAATAGTCTTTTCTCTTTACCCATATATTTACCATTTCCAGTGTTTTTCATTCTGTCAGATAGATCCATATTTACATTTTGTATCATTTCTCACCTCAAAGAATGCCTTTAGCATTTCTAATAGTGTAGCACTGCTGGTGATGAGTTCTCTCAGCTTTCCTTTATCTAAAAATGTCTTGATGTTACCATAATTTTTAAGGAGTAGTTTCTCTACATATAGATTTTTAGATTGACAGGTGTTTTTTTCCTCTCCAACATTTCAAAATTATATCTCACTGTTTTCTGAAATCCACTATTTCCTATGAGCAATCTGCTTATGGATGTTCCCTTATATGTATTACATTTTTTCCTCTGACTGCTTTTCAGATATGATCATTATCTCTGGTTTTCAGCAGTTTTACTTTGATATGCCCAAGTGTGGCTTTCCTTGACTTTATTCTGTCTGGGGTTTCCTTAGTGTCTTAGATCTGTGACTTGATCAAATAAGGAAAAATTTTGGCCAGCATTTCTTCAAATATTTTTTCTACCTAGTTCTCTTTTCTCACTTTTTGGGATTTCAGTTACACATTAGGCCAGTTGATACTTTCCTAGGGGTTATTAAGGCTCTATTTTTTCCCCCAATCTTTTTCTCTGTTACTCAGTTTGTGTAATTTCTAGTAATCTGTCATCAAGTTCATAAATCCTTTTTCCTATGTTGCCAAATTTGCTTTTAATGCTCAATGAATTTTTTATTTCAAGTATTGTATTTTCAGTCCTAGGAATTCCTTTTGATTTTTTTTTTAGAGTTGGCATAGCTTTCCTGAAATTCTTCATTTCTTCACCCATTATATTCGTCTTTTCCAATAAATTCCATTTTATCTGTTAGTTTTATTTATTTTTATTATCTATTCAGATTTGTCAGAGTTATTTTTAGATTGTTGTCTGCTAATTCCAACATTTAGTCATCTCTGGATTTGTTTCTATTGACTGCTTTTCTTTCCATGTCTTAATCACATTTTCCTTTTTTCACATATCTAGTAATTTTTGTTTGATAAAATAAAAAACTACAAAATGCATCACAGAGATTCTTGTTCTATCTTTGTCTTATAAAAAGTATTGAATTTGGTTCTAGTAAGCAGAACATCTTGATCCTGTGAGAGCTTGGTTTATGCTTTGTTAAGTGGATTTATTTGGATTTTGCCCTGAGTTTTAGAGCATAACCTTTAGTATTAGAGTATAACCTTTAGTATTGAGATGTGAACCTTACCCTAAGGTGTGGCCCTTTTGGGTTTCAATGGAAGGCTCAAGGTATTTACCAACTCCCTGTAACTTGCTGGGACTTGAACTCTCAACTCTGGAACCCCTACTGGATAGCTACTTAACTTTTTCAGTCTTCCAGTTGTTACTTTCCGCTGGGCTCCTGTAGACTTTCCCATGCATGCATAGCTCGAGGGTTGGTCAAAGATTTGAGGATAATTTATATGGAAAATTTAAGGCCTCTGCTTTGGACTCATGTTTTCCTTCATTCTGCAGCTGCTGTGACAGCCCTGAATTCCAAACTCTGACTCGTTAGCCTGACGGAACTGATACTTTCTGCTTGAGCTCTATCTGTTCTGCACCACGCAGACTAAGGAGTGCCCTCAGGTAAAAATCTATATAAAAGTAGATTTCGAGTAGCAGCAGCGCCGGGTCCCGCGTGGAGGTGCTCTTAGCGGTGCTGTTTCTCGAGCAGCGGCAGTTCTCACTACAGCGCCAGGACGAGTCCGGTTCGTGTTCGTCCGCGGAGATCTCTCTCATCGCGCTCGGCTGCGGGAAATCGGGCTGAAGCGACTGAGTCCGCGATGCAGAGAGAAAAGGAACAGTTCCGGAAACTCTTCATTGGTGGCTTGAGCTTTGAAACCACAGAAGAAAGTTTGAGGAACTACTACGAACAATGGGGAAAACTTACAGACTGTGTGGTTATGAGAGAGCCTGCAAGCAAAAGACCAAGAGGATTTGGTTTTGTGACCTTCTCATCCATGGCTGAGGCTGATGCTGCTATGGCTGCAAGGCCTCATTCAATTGATGGGAGAGTGGTTGAGCCAAAACGTGCTGTTGCAAGAGAGGAATCTGGAAAACCAGGGGCTCATGTAACTGTGAAGAAGCTCTTTGTTGGTGGAATTGAAGAAGATACTGAGGAACACCATCTTAGAGATTATTTCGAGGAATATGGAAAGATTGATACCATTGAGATAATTACTGATAGGCAGTCTGGAAAGAAAAGAGGCTTTGGTTTTGTTACCTTTGATGATCATGATCCTGTGGATAAGATTGTGTTGCAGAAATATCATACCATCAATGGTCATAACGCAGAAGTAAGAAAGGCTTTGTCTAGACAAGAAATGCAGGAAGTCCAAAGTTCTAGAAGTGGAAGAGGAGGCAACTTTGGTTTTGGAGATTCTCGTGGTGGTGGTGGAAATTTTGGACCAGGACCAGGAAGTAACTTTAGAGGAGGATCTGATGGATATGGAAGTGGCCGTGGATTTGGGGATGGCTATAATGGGTATGGAGGAGGACCTGGAGGTGGCAATTTTGGAGGTAGCCCTGGTTATGGAGGAGGAAGAGGAGGATATGGTGGTGGAGGACTGGATATGGCAACCAGGGTGGGGGCTACAGAGGTGGTTATGACAACTATGGAGGAGGAATTTATGGAAGTGGAAATTACAATGATTTTGGAAATTATAACCATCAACCCTCTAACTATGGTCCAATGAAGAGGGGAAACTTTGGTGGTAGCAGCAACATGGGGGGACCAAATGGTGGAGGAAACTATGGTCCTGGAGGCAGTGGAGGAAGTGGGGGTTATGGAGGGAGAAGCCGATATTGAGCTTCTTCCTACTTGCCATGGGCTTCACTGTATAAATAGGAGAGGATGAGAGCCCAGAGGTAACAGAACAGCTTCAGGTTATCGAAATAACAATGTTAAGGAAACTCTTATCTCAGTCATGCATAAATATGCAGTGATATGGCAGAAGACACCAGAGCAGATGCAGAGAGCCATTTTGTGAATGGATTGGATTATTTAATAACATTACCTTACTGTGGAGGAAGGATTGTAAAAAAAAAATGCCTTTGAGACAGTTTCTTAGCTTTTTAATTGCTGTTTCTTTCTAGTGGTCTTTGTAGAAGCATTCCTTCTTTGATAATGAGAGTGGCATTGAAACAGAGAGGGCCATCTGCAAACAGTTCAGCCAGATTGCCCTTAGGAGCATGTAGCCCTTCATCCTAGAAGGGCAGTGCCAGTGTGCAAACTTGGGTTTGTGAATGAGTCATTGAGAAAAGTCACTCTTGGCCATGGGCCCTGCCCCAACCAGGAATAGCAAAGGGACCAGAACACAGTGAGTGAGAGCAGCCTATATTTACTTTTGTGGCAGGAGCTTGCAGCCAGATTCTATTTCCCAGCTTCCCTTGCAGTTAGGTATGGTCACACAACCTAGCTGGGCTTGAATGTAACATAGGTAGAAGTGACATCTGTGTCACTTCTAGACCTGGCACAGAAAGCCCTCTCATGAGAGAGATTCTATGTGCTGTTCCCTTTTGGGTGCAGAAGAAACAGCAATGTTAGGTGCCTGAGTTCAAGAACAGAGCTGCAAGATGGAAGGGCCTGAGTCCATGAAGCATTGCTGCCCATTGGAATACCTACTGTGAGCTTCTGAGAAATAAACTTCTATTATTTTAAGCCACTGACGTGTGGAAGTTTAATTGTTACAGTAGCTAGCATCACTGTGGCATTTTCAAATCAGCCCTCAATTTCTCTGACAGAGAGGTGGAGTTCTCTGTCCTCTTCCTTTGAATCTGGAGACATATCTGATCACTAAAGTCCAGAGAAAGAATGCTGCGTGACTTCTCATGCCACATAGCTTCTGGTTGGTCCTCTTGGGATGCTTGCTCTGAGGGAAGCCATCCACTATGTAGGGAGCTTGAGTCTCTGGTGATCGCCCTTTTGGAAAGGCCCGAGGAGGTGTTCTGATCATTATTAGCCCCAGGCAAGAGCCAGCATCAACTGCCGGCCATGTGTGCAAGGCATCCTGGACACCCAGCTTGGTCAAACCTTTGGATAGCTATAGCTCTCCCCCGCCCTAACATCTGACAGCAACCAACCACATGAGCTAGTCAGGTGAGAACTGCCCAGTGAGCCCTTCCTGAATTCCTACCCGCAAAACTGTGGGCAAAACAAAATAGATGTTTTTCAGCCGCTAAGTTTTGGGGTGATTTGTTAGGTAACAATAGTAACTGGAATGAGCCTTATGACTGAGACAGTTTGGGGGGAGTTGTTTATTTGAGGGGTATTCTTAACTATGATGCCATGTTACTTGTCAGTTGATTCCCAATCCCTTTTGCAAGTTCTTATGTTGACAGCAGCATCAACATTTCCTAAGCATCTAATCATTCCTGATATTGACTAAGTCCTCTTCAAATGGAAGGACAAAATATAGTTTCTTGCAATGTCAAGAATAAACAGTTGAGGATCAGGGAAGCACCTTTACTCCCATGTGTCTGTATTTGGCCTTCTCTGGACATCCTGTCCACCCTCCAAGGCAAGCTCCACTGCCACCCACTCTTGGAAGCCCTCTCTCCCTACAAAACACTGAATTACATCACAGCTCTTCTGCTCTATTAAGTTTATTTCAGGCTTTGTCACAGCGCAGCTAGATGGCTATGTGTCAGGACAGAGTGCATTATAAATTACTGCTGGAGAAAGAGCAAGACCCCAAGCTCAGACATGAGCCAGATGTGAACTCAGAAGATTCTTCAAACCAAACCCCTGCATCCCTGAGCCTTCTCAGAGAAGGGCTGGAAGAATGATGGAAGAAGACTGGAAGAGAAATTCTTGCATTACCACCTGAGTACTTTTGAGCTTAATTATGAGCTAAACATGCATTACATAGAAATTACTAGAACTTTGTGTTCAAAGCTCAAATGGCTACGACCAAAAGGGCAAGTAAAACATAAGACAGACAAGAAAATGTGTGCACTTTGACACTTGACAAGACAGCGAAACCTGGCATAATGGGGCTTTTGTTAGATAGTCCTGTGTGTGGAGTCTCCTGTGGTATAATGAGGGCACTACTCTGTCCATCCCCCCCTCCAGAGCGGGGCCCCGCAATATAGATAGGTTGCTACACTTTGTAACCAGCTTGCAGTCTATGGTTATGCACTTACCAAATTCATCCAAACTGTAGTCTCGCCCTCCATATCTGATTCTATTTCCATCTTCAGAAAGGATGGGTGGTGGGAAGCCTTTGAACCTGGCTACGTTTTGAAGCAACTGAGTTGGTCTCAGTTGATCTCGCCAGGTGTTTACTCCAGAACTGTAAATAACATTCCACACTCAGAGTTACTCCAGGGCACAGAGGTTCTTCTTAGATTGACACACATATACACTTACAGGTGTGTCCATGTAACAAGGGAACAGGGAATGTGCTCTACCCTTTGGCTTTTGCCTAGAAATGTATTTCAGACCTAAAATCCACAATTAGGTTGGCCTCAGCCAACTCATCCTTTCCCTCCCCGCCCACCCCTGAATTTCCACCTCCACAAAAATGAGAGGTTTGTCTACAAACTGTAATCACAATAGGCAAGTTCATAAAGTAGAAATTGCAGGCCGTATCTCATTAGACACTATGGGAATATGCCAAATAGCACTTAGGGAAAGAGGGACATCACAAAATTGATCAGGAGTGGGAGGGAGGTGGGGGCATTGCCCTGGAGTTGAGTAATGCTCTGGCCCTATTCTCCCAAAGATAATCCTATTATTAAAAACAGTATGGGGGGATCCCTGGGTGGCACAGCGGTTTGGCGCCTGCCTTTGGCTCAGGGCGCGATCCTGGAGACCCAGGATCGAATCCCACGTCGGGCTCCCAGTGCATGGAGCCTGCTTCTCCCTCTGCCTGTGTCTCTGCCTCTCTCTCTCTCATTCTATGTGACTATCATAAATAAATAAAAAAATAAAAAAACCAGTATGTATCTGACTCAAATGAGGAGTGGCTCACAGAAGGCAGGCACTGAAGTAGAGAACCAAGGCATGCCCATATATTAATGTTGGATGGAGAAAATTGTCTACATTCATGGACAAAGCAACTTACACACAGTACTGCTCAGGTATGCTGCAGTGAGACCCAAACCGGGAAAGGAATCGGTTTTCCAGATCAATAATTGTTTCTGCCACCTTTTCATCATGGGTAAAGTTGTCATAGTCATAGACAGAAATTTTCAGATCTTTTTCTTGAGGTAAGTAGCAGCTCAGTTCATACATTCTATTTTTTTTTTTTTTTAATTTTTATTTATGATAGTCACAGAGAGAGAGAGAGGCAGAGACATAGGCAGAGGGAGAAGCAGGCTCCATGCACCGGGAGCCTGATGTGGGATTCGATCCGGGTCTCCAGGATCACGCCCTGGGCCAAAGGCAGGCACTAAACCGCTGCGCCACCCAGGGATCCCAGTTCATACATTCTAAATCAACAAACACAAAGTTAGAATCTCCATGATTCTATCCAGGTCCCTCAAAAAAGAAAAAAATCAGGGCTTTGCGCAGAGAATCCCTGGGTGGAGGTTACAGCTGCTGGAGAACATGGTGCCTGGGCCAGCCAGGTGGGTGGCAGTGGGTGGGGCCACTTGGCAGCAGCGCATGTTAGTAATAAGAACAATGCAAGGTTATATGCTTGCTCAGGGGAAGAGCACAGCTTTCAATACCTATGTGTGAACCCTGAGGTATTGATCCTAGCTTACGAGCTGTGGGACCCTAGGCCACTTATTTACCCTTTCTATGTTCAGTTTTCTCATCTGTAAAATAATGACAGTAATACCTACCATCTCCTGGGTTGTAAGGGTCAGGTGGAGCAGTGTTTAGAAAGCATTTGGCATGACTGCATGGCTGAAAACCCAGTAGCTATGATAATACTAGTGATTAATTATAATATTATTAACATTATCATCACATGCATATTAACTGGGGCACCCAGGCATCTCTGCCCCACTGGGAGTTTAAACACGCAGCACCCTGATTTACAGCCCTCTCTCTGTGCCCCTACTATGTGCCCTCTGCCTCAACAGAGACCACTAGCCCACGGAACATCCTTGACTGCCCCATAAGAGCACCAGGGAGGGGCGTGGTGAGTGGTGTGCACCAACACATGTGATGTGCAAGGTGCCGAGAAGGCTCAGTCCCTCCATCCACCTAGGCCTTCTGGTCTGCCATTACTTCTTAAAGGCTTTTCTATAGAGTTCGTATTGAACTGCAAACACATCTCAGATTCTTGTGGCAGGTGAGCAGTTTCTGAAAGGATGATAAACGGAATGGCATAAGCTCTGGATGGGTGAGGTTTGGTCTTTGCACCATCCACAGAGGTATGGGTCCCATAGTAGGTGCTCCATAAATTTGGTGAAGGGAAAGTGTGAGAGGCCTCTCCCATCCCTCCTTTCCCCAGGCCTCCTGGAGAGTTTGCTCAGTGGGTATTGCGTAAGTATTACCAAGAATAATGATAGAAAAGATTTATTTAGCAATATCTAGGGAAAGGTTTCATTGTCACCGTTTTTTCTCAGAAAAATGGAAGGGCTTACCTTCTTTCAGGATCAACTATCCACTCTCCTTCCCATTCCCAGCCTTTCGGAGGCAAAAAGAATTCCCTCTTGAGTTTTATTTTTCCTGTGACATCAGAAAATTTATGACGACCCACTAATCCAGAAGTGCCCCATTTTCCAAACATAAGAGCTTGATTTTCATACTGTTAAAAACAATTAGAGAAAACACATCAAAGAGCAAGAAATAAAGCCCACTCATAAATTTTTAAGCCCATTTAAGCTAAACCATGATAGAAAGTGAAAAACTTAAGGTATGGACCTAACTTGGGCTGCTACTGATTATGCAACCTTGGGTACCTCACTCTTCTTTTTAAGACTCAGTATTCCCATTTATTAATTGGGGATAATACCACCGGTTCTCATAGAATTGTTCAAATGTGCAATCAAAAGTGCTTTGTAAACAGTGGTATAGCACACTAGTTGCTTCCATTATTATATTGAATGGCTCCAAAAGGTTCTCCAAACCTAATTTTTTAAATACACATAAAGTCCTCATTTTATGAGTGTATAGGCTTCTAAGAGCTTATTTGTAAAGTCTACTGCCTAAAACTTGGGGCGCATTTCCCCACAGAATCAACATTATAACCGATGGTACCTTTTGCAGGCAGTCTACAAAGAATCTGTCTGACATTATGAAGGTCCTTTAAAGGTCCAATCTTTATGGTGCCTAAAAGTTCTGTGCCTTCATCCCTTCGAATGTAGTGGGGATGAAGACCAAAACCTTTCTAGAAACAGCTTTAGTGGCAAAAACAGACTCCTGTTTATAGGGCATTTCTGTCTAAGTTAGTAGTTATAAATCTACAATGGTTTGCTCTTCATGATGTCAACCACTAAAATGCTTGAGATTTGCCAGTGAGTGTCCCTGTTTGGGTGCAAGCTGAAATTTCCATTTTTCTGCTGATGAGCCACTGAAAAGATGATTTGCACCTGACAGGGGGGTTTGAGGCTGAAGAAGGAAAGAAGTTTGAGTAGAGGCTTGATGGGGAAATTGGGTTTAAGCAGCCACAACATTACCTGTCTCAGATATAGTTTCTGAGCCTTGAAAGGAGATAAACTCCAGGAAGCAGCTAAAGAAGCTATTATCACAAGGGGCTTTGAGACCTGGGGGTGTGTGCACAGCTCCTTTGGTTTCTAAGTGACAAGGACACAGAATGGAGAAGCAGGGTGTTCCCACTACTTCTACTTGGTAGCCAGCATGTCTATAGTAAAATCTAGGCACAGAGATGGGCAAAACTGTTAGCACATGTGAAGTACCAGACCACCAGAAAGTTGGTGGGGGATGTGAGTGGTGGGGGATTCTGCAGAGAACTGAGGTCTAATATTAGCACATGGATGAATGTTTTCTCTAAGGATGACAAGTAACAGGACTCCCCCCAAAGAGGAAATGATAGTGATGTCATTGAATGTACCATTTCAGCAAAGACGGTGAATGTTTCTTCTGCGAAGCTATTGAATTTCTTCTCAACAGCACTTAAGCCCAGCCAGATGTTGACTCGCAGCTCTGCGGGCACCTTTGGTCCGTGGGTTTTTTCCTGCGGATCCTGTGAGGTGCACAATAACATGCTCTGTGATGTTGGGTGCAGTATAGGCTATGACATTACGT
Organism: Nyctereutes procyonoides; assembly: GCF_905146905.1. NCBI lineage: Eukaryota > Metazoa > Chordata > Mammalia > Carnivora > Canidae > Nyctereutes > Nyctereutes procyonoides. The sequence continues at coordinate 23,355 of NW_026574949.1, read as the reverse complement.
TCAAGCCAAAAGCAGATCTAATCATTGCTCTCCCCAGTCTAATTTTACATTTGCTTAGTTAAAATACTTCCAAATGACCCTGCAGAGATTATAATAACAAAGTGGTGCTTCTCAAAGTGTGATCCATAGACCCCCCCCCCTTGTGTCCTTGAGACTTTCCCAGGAGGTTCATGGAGTTAAACTCTTTTCCTAATAATACCAAGATGTTTCTTGTCTTTTTTGCTGTATTGATACGTGCACTGCTGGTACAAAAGCATGGTGGGTAAGAGTGCAGGCACTGCAGCAGGAATAAGGGCAGTAACACCAAACTGAACCCATGGGAATGATTTTCTTCATCACTCTCAGTGGAAAAAACAAATACTGACTAGTTTTACCTATGAATTCCCTCAATAATATAAATTGACTTATATAAATATAAATTTACCTATGAATTCTCTCAATAAAACAGTAAAAATTAACTAATCTTAACCAAATCATGATCCCTGAGTACATCTTTGTTTGTTTGTTTTTGTTTTTTTTTAATAGGCTCCATTCACGACTCTGAGATCATGTTGCCTGCTCTACTGACTGAGCCAGCCAGGTGCCCTTGTGAGTACATCTTTTTATTATTTTGTGTAATGAAATGGAAAGTACACACAAATCACTTCTGCTGCATATTTATGTATATCTTGAGAAAAAGCTCTTGTGCAATTGTTTGAAATGTGAACCGAATTAGCTTTTCTTTTTTAATGGAAATGTTTTTTACTTGAAATAGCGATTTACAGACAAATATGGTTATTCAGACTTGGGTATGGGGCAGACATTACCTTGAACATAAACAAAGTAAGCCTGTCTCTTCAAGGACAACAACTGACTGTATTCTGTTATCAATGATTAAATTCAGGCTTTCAAGTAAAAATAAAGAATTTTGGAAAACGTCTGTCATGGTAAGCTTGATAGCATCCTGATCCATAAAGACTTTTCTGATGAGTGATATTAATAAATGTGTTTTTTTCAGCAATGCAAGATGAAATGTGTCAACACTAGGAAGACCTGTATAACCCAATGAAGTGATATTTTTTCAATAATCAATGCTAAATGTTACAAAATCATGCACGGATAAAAGAACCATTCAAATACAAAATGAACCAACAGATTTTAATGTAGCTGAAAATGAAAAGTTCACTGATACGGTTTCAAATTCCATACTGCAAATCACCTTTTAGAAGCCATTACTTGAGTTTGGTATTATATAACAAAGATGTGTATCCACAATTATCTGAAAAGGATATTAAAATACTTCTCCCTTTTCCAATTACACATCTATGTGAGGCCCGATTCTCTTCATACACTTCAACCAAAAAATTTTATTGCATCAGATTAAATGTAGAAGCAGATATGAGAATTCAGTTATATTTCTGTGAAGCCAGGTAGTAAAGGGGTTTATAAAAATGTAAAACAGTATCAGTCTTCTAATTTTGAGAATAGTTATAATTTATTAAAAATATGTAATTTATGTTGACATTAATGGGTTTAATTATTGTTATTTTAAGTGAATTAATATATTTTTAAATTTCTCATTTTAATTTCTGTTACAGTAAATATTGATAGATATCACCCACCTAAACAAAAGCTCTTTGGGGTCTTCAATAATATTTTTGAGTGTGAAGGGTGGGGATGTCCCAAGACCAGCAAAAAAAACCCAATGAATTAAATTGTCTCCCTAAACTGGATAATGAGTGTTGACAAAATCAATAAATACATATAACATTGTCTTGAAAGCATTTTGCTGTCTATCCACCAAGTTCTAAAAACTAACACAGAGAATACCATTTTGCCTTCCTCTCTCACTAACTGTGAAATTTTATTTATTAATCGGTTTGCCTCCACCAACTGCTGACAGGCACAATTATAATTGTGGTTCTATCTTAAGTAACATTTGTTCCACCAAGAGATACTTGAAGGAAGATAATCACTTTGGTTCTATTTTCACCCTCCTGATTAAAGAGCAATGAGTACATTTATTAAAAGTTAGCAGATATGTCTTTGTTTTCAAAGAACATTCTCCCCTGACTGCTTTTTCTCTTCTTGATTTTTATTCCTCTTCCTCAAATCCAAAGACTTCAGCTGGGGTTGGCCAGGGACACAGATGTCAAACCAATACAGCTGGGACTATTTTGATTTCTTGGTTTTCATCCCCAGGCCCTCCTTTGGTTCTCCCTAATCAGCCTCATATCAGCCTAGGACTGGTCTCTAGATGTACTTTTTAAATGTCCTTACAAGGGAAAAAGAAATTCTTGAGAACATAAAGCGCCTGTGAGCAGGAGAGGTTCATTTAAGAACTCTGAATCCTAAGTAGCGTAGAAGCAGGTGCCCCCAAAATGCTAGTGCCCTTATCTTGATAATTTCCTCCCTGAAGATCCCGGGTTATGAGTCAGATCCACCGACCCCACTTCAGTGTATAAACAGCAGTCAGTGGTAAAATCTGTTCCTGGTACAACACAATAAACGGGTAGTCTAAAACACAATCCAGGAACACACCCCAGTAATCCCAAACAATTCTTAGACGTTAAAGTCTGGTGTGGAGCACACCTGGAAACTCTCCTGTGTGGGGGCCTCCCTGGCCACTGTCCCCAGCCCAAAGAAAAGAGGCACAGTGCTCTCTTGGTCCCCCTCCCACACACCTCACCTTCCTTTCACCACACCAACCCACACTCCCAGCCCAAATGGTTATCTCGGAACACAGGAGAAGCAGGCAGGCCTGCTCACCTGGGGATGGCATAATTCCATGTTTGCCCAGACCGTGTTAAGTTAATAATCCATGGGCTGCCTTTAAATTAAAATAAGAGGGGATCCCTGGGTGGCGCAGCGGTTTGGCGCCTGCCTTTGGCCCAGGGCGCGATCCTGGAGACCCGGGATCGAATCCCACATCGGGCTCCCGGAGCATGGAGCCTGCTTCTCCCTCTGCCTGTGTCTCTGCCTCTCTCTCTCTCTCTCTGTGACTATCATAAATAAATAAATAAATTTAAAAAAAATTAAAATAAGAATGAAAGAAAGAGAGAGAAAAAGCAGGGGAGGTAAAAACCATCACTCAGCGTAACTTGTGTCAAGTCTGGCATCCTTATTTGCCAAGAATAAAAGTCACAAGAACATCAAACAGAAAAGGGGAAGAAAGGAGTATAGGTCACTATCCTGGTAAGGTCAGACAGCTTGCAGAGGTTCTGTAGCATAAGGAGATGATGGAAAAGAAAATATAAAAACCAAGGAAAAGGAGAAGACTCTCACTCTGGAGTTGGGGGAGCCAGTAGCATATTTACTGACCCTCCACTTTGGCCTTCACTGAGGTCAGCTTCTAAAAGGGTGAAACCCCCAGCTTCCAAGATGTGAAAAAGAAAAAAAAATGTGTTTTATAAAATAGCATGGACTAAATGCTTCCTTATCCACGGTCCCTAAATGACCCCAGAAACCAATCTGGCTTCATGGCACCTTTCACCTCAATTTCCTCCCCACATCCCAACCCGCTCAAAACAATACCAAAATCCTAAAAAACTGTACCTGAGGAATTCCACAGACCAATTTCCAATTTCAGAAGCAGAAGCACCTCCCATACAAGGAGAAAATTATCCCCTAATGGGATGACATTTTAAGTATCCAGGAAGTTTTTAAAACCCCACATTCCCCTCAAGGTCTCCTTCAAACTCATTTTTAAGATAGGGCAACATATTTAACAGCCACAAGCTAAAATTTAGGCAAAACCCCAACCATAACCCATCATCACACAGTACAATCTAAATGGACTCCAAGGGATCCCTGGGTGGCTCAGTGGTTTAGTGCCTGCCTTTGGCCCAGGGCACGATCCTGGAGACCCGGGATCGAATCCCACATCAGGCTCCCGGTGCATGGAGCCTGCTTATCCCTCTGCCTGTGTCTCTGCCTCTCTCTCTCTCTCTCTCTCTCTCTCTCTCTCTCTCTGTGACTATCATAAATAAAAATAAAAAAAATAATTTAAAAAAATAAATGGACTCCAGAAATAAATAAAATGAATGAATGAATGAATGGACTCCACTGTAGCATTTCACACAGGTAAGTGGATACATTTCTGCAGAGACTAACATCTGCCCGGTGGACGTCTGACATCTCCCAGAGGAACGTCCCTCTGGTGACATTTCCATGGTCTGCAGGGAAGGCTACTGTTCCTTACGATGTGAGACTTATCAACACCTCCTACTACTCAGGCCCATGAATAAAAAGCAGAAGCCACAGCAGTTAAACCCAATCATTTCTCTGCTTCAGGCATGGTGATGTCTTCAGAGAGGGTCCGTGGACACACAGGACCAGAACCAGGATTTCCAAATGACGCGCGCTGCTAAATCTGAGCGGGAACTTGGGGGGGGGGCTCAGAACGGCTCTGCTTCGGGGTTATCAGGGCCAGCGAGTCCCTCCGCATCACGACTCACTTTCTCTGAGCCCACACCAAATGCCCTTTGGGTTAAATGAGGCGCATTTCATAAACCGTGGCTCGGATGCAAGTAAAGACAGGCTAGAGCTGGTTCAGGCGAGTTCGGTAAATGACCTGACTGCCCATTAGCGCCCGGCCAGCTGCGGAACAGGGAACAACAATCCTCCAGGAACCGAAGCTAACGGGGCTCCCACTTCCTTGAAGGGGCAGGAATGAACTTCGAAACACAAGCAGGACTTACTTTTCCCTTTGAAGAGCACTAGTCAAGTCCCTGCAGAGGAAGAAAGATTTCCGTCAAGGGAGTAAACGTGCGCGCCCCAGGGGCCAGGCTGGACCACCTGAGGGCGGGGTGGGGGCCGCCCGTCCTCTCCGCGCCCCGGCCCCGACCTCGCCCCCCGCTCTCCCCTCGCCCAAGGCCGCCCAAGGACGCGGGGCCAGACCCCCCCCCCGCCCCCGACTCACGGCAGGAAGCACCCTCTCCGCGCACGCAGGCGGACGGACGGACGCGGAGGCTGCGGCCAGCAGGTGCGCGCTCTCCGTCCATCCGTCTGTCCGTCCATCCCCGGGACCCGAGAGCCGCTCGCCAGGAGCCGTGGGTGGGGGGGGTGGGGCGGGGGCGCTGGGGCCAGGGTCCTGCGGCCGCCGCCCGGCCCGGGAGCCCCGACAGCGCCCCGCGCCCCGCCCGCCCGCCCGGCCGGCGCAGCCCTTAGCGCAGCCCTTAGCGCAGCCCTTACCTCAGGTAGCTGCCGGAGCTGTCCTGGTTGTAGTGCTCGGGCAGCGTGAGGCAGAACAGCGACTACAACTCCGCGCCTGCGGCGCGGCGGCCCGCGCCTTTATGGACGGCTCGGGGGCGGGGCCACGGCCGGGACCGCCCCCAGGCGGCGAGCGCGGCGGGGCCTCCGGGGGCCGCGCACCTGGCCGACCAGCGCGGGCGCGCCCTTCCCGGGAGCGAGCGCGCCTCGGGGCCGCGGGGCTGCGGGGGGCCGCGGGGCTGCGGGGGCTGCGGGGGCTGCGGGGGCGGGCGGCGGACCCAGCCCGACCCCACTCCCTCCCCCGAGGGCGGGCCCGGGCGACCCTCGGCGCCTCCCCGACGGCCTCCCGCGCCCGGCTCCGCGCCCAGGGAGGGCCCCCGCCCGCGGCTCCGCGGCACCGCGTGTGGACGTTAGGGACCCCGGACCGGACGCTCTCCGCCCCGCCCCTCTTACTTACTCTCGTTTTTCTCATCGCCCTTTCCACTCTCGGAAGCCACAGTACTCTTTATTTTGTTCATTGATGGTCTTTTCCCCTGGAATGTAAGCTGCAAGACGGCAAGGCCTGGACTCTCAACTCACCGTGTTTTCCCACTGCCTAGAAAAGTGCTTGCGACCTAGTTAACGCTCCGTAAATATTTGCTGAATAAATATGAAATAAAAAAGGAATGCATCGAGTGGGTAATCCGAGAAGGCTTCCTAGAGGAGGCGACTTTGAGCCCAGGCTTTACAGACTGGGAGGAAGCATCTCTGAACATCTGGAGGGAAAGTGGCCCCAGTGATTGCCGAGGCAGACCGACCTAGCATGGCTGGGGCTGGGTGACCGAGGAGATCGAGGAAATAAGGCGACAGAGGCGGGCAGGGCAGAGCACAGAGGGCCTGGCAGGCCCCGGCTCCTAGCTGGGATTTCTAAGTGCGCTTTAAGGAGAGGAGTCGAATATGTGATTTACCTTTTGGAAAGATCAGTCTGGAAGAAGTATCGACAGTGGGTTGCGGTCAGTAGGGAGAGAGTGGAGGCCATCGAGCCAGGACTCACCCCCAGCACATGGCACAGCGCCTGGCACAGGAGGGCTAGATGTTCTGTCTCTGAGTGTCGACCCTCACGGAAGGTACCATGAACCCAGTCGTGACCTTCATCCTGCTAGCGGTTTTCCTTGCGTAATTACGTGTTCTGTTAGTTGGCGCAGATCTAGTCTAGTCTGCGCTGCTCTACTACTACTACTACTACTATTACTGGTATTACTACTTACTGTTCCTACTACTGCAAGGCTACTTTCCAGGTGTGGGTTAGCCACCCTGGCACCTTCTACTTCCTAAGAGTATTCACTAGCTAAAAAGTATTTGTAGGGAAAAGGAAAAATCACTTGCTGTGCCTTCTAGTTCATGGTATTAAAGATAGACGTTGAATTTCTAATGTCCCGTCCAACTCTGAGATCTGGATTCTACAAGAAATGAAACTGCCCACTTACTTGAAACTCAGCAATCTGAAATCCAAACCCTAAACCAAGGGCTTTGTCAGTGAGATGCTGGACTCCGGGGTCTGCACTCTAGATCCGGTGCCTGTAGAATAAATACAGCTTCTCGCCTGTATTTGTAAATGTAATTTCACTGGAACAGAGCTACCCCCATCAGTTTCCATATGGTCTATGGCTGCTTTCAAGCTACAACGGCAGAACCGAGCAGTTGTGACCAAGACTGTACGGCCTACAGAGCCTAGGTAGTTCCTGTTTGGCCCTTCACAGACAAAGCTGGCCAATCCCCGTTCTAGTTCTTACCCTACCCCTCACACACCACTGAAGGAAAGAAATTTAACTAACTCCTCTTTTCTCTGACAGAATAAGAGGGTCATCACCTTCCAGTTGTGGCTCCAGCCCATTAAATAGCACAAGAACACCTCCCCCTGATGCCTCTTCTCCAGGAGGCAAGAAGGTAAGGCTGATGACTCTTAGACTAAGGCCCTTCTTAATCCAGAGAGTCTCTTGCCCAAGTTCTGAAATGCTGGGGTCGGGAGTATATAATTACCACTGTGGTTGCTGAAACAAGTTGGAACCTCTTCCTTTTAAGTTAATGCATCTGTGTGAGTTTGGGTATAAAGCTTACTGGTGGAGCTGGAGAGGCTTGCCGACGTCCTTAGACGATTTATTCCATGTGAATGGAGGAAGGTAGAAAGGATGTTCTAAGGAATGGAGGGAACAATTCAAGAGCTCCCATGAAGGAAGGATTAGTGAGTACGTCACGTAAAAAACTCTTTTTCTGCCAAGAATTTTCAAGGGAGAAAATATCATTAGTCTCTAGTGCAGGCACTGGAAGCCGTGATACTAGCAGGAGCACGCGGGTGCTTTGGAGGGCAAGCCACGCCTTCACAGCTGCAGAATGCATGGGGCTCTGCTGCCTGGGTTTCCCAGGATGTGTCAGCACTGGGTACAGGTACTGTGTCGGTCACCAGCCCTCATGAAGAGTTGGCTGGAAGATTATGCCGTCAGTAGGCTTAGAGGCCACTCATGTGTTTTCATCTTTGCCAGAGAATTTACAAGTGTAGGGCCATATTAGTTGTAAATCCTAAATCTGTAGTGCCTGATGTTTTTTGTTTTCTTGTTTTTTCTTTTTTTTTTTTTTTGTAATGCCTGATGTTAATTTAGGTTAGGATGACCCAAGGGCCAGCATCTTTGGACATAGTCTTCTTTCCCTTAGCTCCCAAACCATAGAGAGAGAGAAAAAAATATTAGCAATTTATATAGACAGGACTCCTAGAACACAAATTATACCAAAAGCAGGACATGGGTTTTCAAAACTGCATTTCTCTGAGGCTCAGGTTACCAGGAGTTGCGGTGCTGCCAGGTAGGATGGGCAAGGATGGCTGGTGAGTAGAGAGGGTAAGGTCAGCTTCTACTAGGGCAGCTCTATTTTTACATATGAATTTTCTGTAAAAATTTCTATTTGAAAATAAGTTTTGATTCCACCTCCCCTCCCCCACCAAAAGTTAGAAAGTCAATAAATTAATGTGTAAGAGTGGTCCATGAAAGACCTGGGCTTGAAGCCTGGCTTTGCCATGTGCTAGCTGTGTGACCCTGTAGAATTATTTAGCCCTAGTTGTTGTTTTATAAAAGGGCTACTAAAGGTTAGGACACTCAGCATCTTTGCACATTAAGTCCTGTTATGAGGTAATATATGTGAAAGTGCCTGGTCTTTGGTAAGGACTCAGAAGATAGCACTAAGAGATAAAGCCTAGGCTTGGTACATCCCCAGTCCCTGCTTGCAGGTTTTGCTCTTAGGTCTGTTCTCCTGTTTCATCCCTAGGTCCTTCTTCCATACTGGACCCACCATCTCCTTGGGGTGGTCTCCCCTTCTCTACTTCTCAGCTCTACTTTTAGGCACTTGACTTCCTTGTATTACCAAGAATCCCAAAACTACTCTGTTTTGAAAGGGTATCACTCCAGTAGAATGCTTAAATATTACTCCGAGAACTTCTCTATATATTTTCTAATCTTAGCCTCACAACTTTGTGACAAAATCTAAGCTCCCAAATATTAAATGCTGGGCCAATCATTTAAAAGTACAGTCCCAAACTTAAGGTCGGGTCTCTTGACTTTTGATTCTTTCCACACCAGCAATTTCAGAGCTCTAATGTACTCCACACACAAAGTCCCAAGTATTTTTGAGGCATTTATGAGAAATTTTTTTCTTTGGGCTTATAAAAATGGGTCTGAGAGAAGAAATTCTGAATATATTCTGAATATATTCTGAGTCCTCAGCAACAGGACTTGTAAAAGTAGCTTAAACAAGATGGGAGTTAGAAATGATAGCAGCCATGAGAGTAAAGTTGGCCCCATGCCACCCATGTAATATCAAAGAATACCAAAGTTATTTGAAAAGGCTATTAAGATGAACCTTTCCCAACTACATATGTGACTTCCCTCATATACTTCAAACATCTAAACAGACTGAAGAAAATGAGAATCCAGTTAAATCCTATTAAGGCAGACATTGGATTTGGGGGAAAAAAAGTAAAACAATGATACTTTTTTGCTCTTTTAGAAAAGCTATTTTTCATTAAAATGCTATTTATGTTAACATGTAGTCGGTTTATTAGATTTTAGAAATTTATTAGTTTTCAAATATAAAAAATACTGATATAGTGTATGTGAACAAAAGTTCTTTGGAGTTCTCAATTCTCAGTGTCAAGGTTTCCCTACCAAAAAGCTAGACTGCGGAAATAAATTAGTAATGCCACCTACTGGCAAGACCTGAAATCACTGCCTCTTCTGAAATCTAATCAGCTCACCGAGGTAACTGAGTCCTTGGCCTTAATCATGTGAATAATGTGATCCAAGGTAATCAAATGCTCTAGGGATTTCATTCGGCCTTTAAAGTGTCTGTTTGGGCTGAGTCATAGAGAAAATAATTTGGGGAGATGTTTTTTTTTTTTTTCACTGTGACCATTCCTAACAATTTGTTTGAAATCATCCAATGGGAAACTGAGCACATCCCCCCCTTTCTCTTTTCAACATGCTTCATTTTCTTGACGATCTCGAGCACAGTACTGATTGAAATTGTTGATGATATGAAAACTTCTCTTTTGTTTGTAGATTTTAAATGGAGGGACTCCAGACATTCCTTCCAGTGGCCTACTACCAGGGCAGGCTCAGGAAAATCCAGGTTATCCGTACTCTTCTGATAGTTCCTCTATTCTTGGTAAGTAGCATTACTACTCCTTTCCACTGCAATGAGCTTGCATGATATCTGGCCTAAGGTCAGTTTTAAGAACTGAATGAATAAAATAAGCTAGTGCTAGATAAATGATAAGCAAATTTTTAACCTTTAGTTTTTAACTCTTTAGTTCAAAGTTGAGTTTAATGGTTGAGTTCTGGTGAGGGGCTCCAGATTTGTCCCTGGAACTCAAAGGAGCAGCTTAGACTCAGGCTTTTCCCTCCATGTGGGCCATCAGCTCTTCAGTGGGAGGGCTGATGAAGGAAGGTTCAGAAATAAAGCCTGGAAGGATGATCAGTAAGTGTTTCAGCAGGTATTAAAAGTGGTAAAGAGTTTGCTTCTCCCATGTCACCCATCTTCTCTGTCATTCTGGATGGTTTGTTTTCTCTTCATCCCTACATTCCCATTTGTCTTTCCTTCTGCATCTCCCTCCCTAGAACTGGTTATGTCAAAATATTAAGATGAGGTCAACTCAAATACTTTCAATCTTTATTGCATTTTAAGCACTTGTTTCTAAAAAGTTGGTTCTTCTCTCTGAAACACACTAAAGGAAATATATTACGGCAATGCAGCCCCAAAGCAGTCTCTCCCGTCATTCCCACCGTACTGTTAAGTACAACATTCTTATTAAAAGTGTGCTTAGGAACTGCTTATGAAAGTTAAACATGCTTTGGTATTAGGACTGACCAGTCTTTTTCTCCTCCCACAGGTGAGAACCCTCACATAGGCATAGACATGATAGAAAACGACCAAGGCTCAAGTAGTCCCAGTAATGATGAAGCAGCAATGGCTGTCATTATGAGTCTCTTGGAAGCAGATGCTGGGCTGGGTGGTCCTGTTGACTTTAGCGACTTGCCATGGCCGCTGTAAACGCTACGTGTTGCTTTGGCAACAGCTACAGTATCAAAGTGCATTACTGGTGGAGTTTTACAGTCTGTGAAGCTTACTGGATAAGGAGAGAACAGCTTTTATGTACTGTCTTCATAAAAGCCATCTCAGAGCCATTGATCCAAGTCAATCTTACTATGTGTAACTTCAGACAAAGTGGAACTAAGCCTGCTCCAGTGTTTCCTCATCATTGATTATTGGGCTAGCTGTGGATAGCTTGCATTAATTGTATATTTTGGATTCTGTTTGTGTTGAATTTTTTAATCATCGTGCACAGAAGCATCATTGGTAGCTTTTATATGCAAATGGTCATTTCAGATGTATGGTGTTTTTACACTACAAAGAAGTCCCCCATGTGGATATTTCTTATACTAATTGTATCATAAAGCCATTTATTCTTCCTTGTAAGAATCCTTTACTATAAATATGGGTTAAAGTATAATTAAAGTATTAATTAATATTAATTAATATTAAAGTATTAGACAGTTAAATATTTTTAATAAATGTTTCCCTTGTTCTATAAATACTGTTCACATTTCAAATAGAAAAAAAATTCCTGTGTGCTACAGGGCTGGATCAATTTTCTACAGTGGCTGTTAAAGGACAAGCCATGCCAAGGACATTTACAGTGCCTTTCTGGCCTTCAGCAACAGTTCCAGGACTCACATAATTTCCCTGTTAATAGCTTAGCTGTACTGTTAGAATAGTTAATCTCCAAATTATTGCAATTTTATGTGAGTATGCTGATATTACTGCTTAAACACAAATTTCAAATCCTATGACATTGTAAGATTAATGGTAACAAATGGGCTTCTTGCCTACAACTCCCACTCTGCTCATGGTTGTATGGCTTCACACATTAAGTGAGCCCTGACCCAAAGCACCTAAGTATTTCTACTTCCTGCTTTAGTTGGACCACAGGGTATTTTTTTTAAAGCATCTGCACAAATAGTTTGCTAAGAACAGCATAGTATAATGGACAAAGCACTGAACCAGTGTAAGAAATTGACTCTGAAATTTAAGGTTACCCTATAACCATAGTAATGGCATTTTACTCTTCTTAGGTTTGACTAGAAAACGTTTTTTTCAGTCTACCTTTGCTGTGGATTTAGTAAGGCATCTAAGTGCTTCATTACACGTAAACTAAATCGGGAGTTCTGTGAGCTACCAGGTGGTTTCTAGTTTCACTGATACCAATAAGACAGGAAATCCATTAATTATGAGACTAAGGACCTGGTCAAGGTGGTTATAAAGCTGATCAGAAACATTAAAACAATGGAATTTTATTGATGAAAAACTTGAGTTTACAATCATTTAGTAAATGAAGAGCAAACAATTCATCCCATAACTCTTGAGAAAAAAAATTAGTAAATAAATATCTGAACAGATTAAGGGTAAGGCAGACTGGATAATAAACCACCTCTGATGTTCACACTTCCTGCATGTGACTCACTCTAAAAGGGCAAAAACAGCACTGGAGAGAAATAAGATATGGGCATTAGATCTCCTCCTAATCAATCAAATAAGCCCAATGATAAATACTCCTTTTTTGCCCATCATGGGCAGCAAACTATACACATTTTACTGAAGGAATACTTTGATAGAAGCACTTATTTCAGTTATATTGTGCATCACAACTATAAAAATGGCTTGAACAGTTCCATTTAACCACCATTTATAAAGTGCACCTATATAATATTCTACATTTTACCTGGGGTGTGATGAATATCAATATAAGCTGAAAATACCCCAGCTGCCAATCTTTACCACTTAAAAACCATTCAGCTACCTTTGGTCTTTAAAAAAGCCTACACTGCAATATCCTAAACATGGTCATGTGCATCTCACGATGAAAAGAGTGGCCTTGCAGTGCAGAATGAGGAGAGTGCAGCGTCACCATGACGAGTAGCATGCTATGGTTTCAAGGAACATCAGCATCACAGCATCGGATTCTGTGCATCAGGATCGAGGTCGTTGTTGCCAGAAGGGGGATGGATGGGGAGGATATCCAGCTCATCCACCTGCGGAGTTGGGTGCAGGACCACCAGCTGTTCCTGGGGAATGTCTGCAGCAGCTGCTGCAAAATTGGTGATAGATTTACTCTTCACACATTGAAAGTCTACATGCCGACTCTTTCCTAATTCCTTCTCCCAAGACATTCGAATAAAGGGTCTTTGGACATAGTTGTAAATCACTTCTCGGCGGCCTCCAGGCCTTTTCTTTACTTTTTCTTTGTAGGTAGGATAACCTGGAGGACAGAAAAGTTTTAAAAACTGAGGTGCACACATACACAAGCATGCACACACTTCTCACCCAAACTTCCCACCCAAGTGGGAGAAGTCCCATAAACAACTCACCCAAGTTAGCCTAAAGAAGGCTTTTCTGCTGTAGTTCCTGACAAACAGAAATTAAGACAAAGAAAGGAAATCAATAATCCATCTCTGTCACCAGTTCAACAGCCAGAAACCGGAATCCTACTGATGCAATTCACACAAGCTTCCACCATCCTCTCAGCCGCTCAACATACCAACCCAGTAAAATATTCAAGTAAAAGCATGGAGGGGGGATAAGTCCTGAACAGAATGGTTCATAGTCTCGTGCATTGGACTCTACCTGTATACCCTTAATATCCCTGAACCCTCCCCTTCACGGGATCATCTCGCCTCAAGGGCTGCAATTTGTTGCCACATTAGCCTTCTAATTTCCTTAAACCTAAATCTCATCTTTATATTGCTTTGGGTTTTTTTCTTTCCCTTTTTTTTGTTGTTAACATATAAAGAGCTATAGAGTTCTCCAGCTTCACTAGTTCTAGGTATACTTTTGCACCTAGATCAACAAAGCCAATATTTTAAGCCCCATGTCATTTTAACACTACTCCCAACAACCAAGCAGTTCATCCAGAGTGGCAATTCAAAGGAGCTTCCCCTGATTAATTATACCTTCCTCTTCTTGGATAATTACTGAAAAGTAACAATTAGTGAAGACAATGCTAATATGGGAAAAGTTTCAGTCATTTACCAGTAAGGCAATTTCTCCAGACATAACTGCTTAAAACTATTATTAGAAGTCCCTTCCCCCTTCCTACTTGCAAGAATTGCTAGTTTAGACCAGGGATTGGCAAACATTTTCTTTAAAGGGCCAGATAGTAAATATTTCAAGTTTATTTCAGCTTCTCTTGCAACTACTCAACTATGCCACTGTAAAGTAAAATCAGCCACAGAAAAATGTAAATGAATGAGCATGTCCATGTTTCAATAAAACTCTGGGCAACGGAGGGGATAAGAGGCAATGGGCTAGATTTGGCTCATGGGCCACAGACTATAGGAGAATCAGAAAAAAACTAGAAAGACCTCACACATCAGGGACTCAATTACTGCATAAAGGAAGTACGTTGGCATCACTGGTGGCTAGTATATTTAGCTACATATGTAAGTAATATGGCTCAGGTGAGGGGGCTCGGGCAAGCAGAGCTAAAAATCTTCTAAAGACTCTTTGTAGAATGTCTTTTTTGTTTCGTACTTCCAGTCAATTACCAGGGCAACACTTGAGTTCAGAAAGGTCTCCAGCTCTATTCCCTTGTCCTTGATTTCTCTTGGACTATTAGTCTTTAAAATTCCCATCTCATCATAGTCCAATTTGTCCTCCACAGAGAATCCTCACTCTGATACAAGTATAATCCTATTACATCCTTGCTTAAAAACTACCAACTACCAAAAAATTTCCTCTTGCTTCAAGGGAAAGTCCAAAGTCCTTCACATAGTATATAAGGCTTTTTTTTTTTTTTTTACAAGCAGGCTCCAACCTACTTGTCACCGGGCTTTAGCTCAAATATCTCTGCCTGAGAGAAGCCTTCCTCATCCTCCCAATCTATAGTAGCTTCCAGGTGTCTTCTCTCTAGCTCTGAAATCAAACAGCTAAATCCCACTACTTACAAAATGACAGAAGACAATGGTGAAGCTAAAGTGTCAGCAATTCCACGATGTTCTTAAGCCCAAAGTCTCCTCCCCTTCCTGCAAAATCCTATTTCTGGTCATTCTTTCTCCTATGTCTCAGCAGTCCATTACTGCGATCTCCAACAGCTCAGCTGGTCATTGATCAACACCATGATCTTCATGATCAGCATCACAAACATATACTGAGAAATTACTATGTGCCAGGCTCTGTTTTAAGTTTTTCATTCTGTCATCATAACAACCCTATAAAGTACTTTAATGCTCCCATTTTAGATGAGGAAACTGAGGCACAGAGAAGTTAAGTGCCCTGGCCAAGGTCATACAACTATTAAGTCATAGGATTTGAACACAAGTAATGTGGCTCCAGAACCTTTAATCTTTACACTATGCCACATTATGCCGAGGGGGATATTTTGTTCTTAGTAAAAGGGCACTTTAAAAGAAGTATCTGACATGGCATCTGGAAAAATCCATTTAAATCATAAAGTAAAAAAAAAATCTAAAAATGTTTGCATTTAACAAGATGAAATAAGTTTGAAATCTGTATTTAATGTGAAAATAAGTTAACTATTATCATATCTTAAGAACCAGGAAGCTACTAACATGTTTTTACATGCATTTTCAGATAGTAGTTTTAAGTTCTGTTGAGCTTTGAAGAACACCAATGATCTCTGATGGGCACAAGGCTTTGCCCATCTTTTGGAAAGGTATACACATGTACCAGGCAAGAATGCATAGGGATGATGAAATATGGCAGAAAAGACAAACTCACTTTTTCTTACTATTAGGGAATCTTATGGAATAAATAATAATCTTTAATGGCTTTCTATCTTTTCAGATAAAGGAAGCTCATTTTTGTTATTTTTGGTGTACTGCATGAGCATTCAATCATCATTTGAGTTTTTCTCAAAGTATGTATTTCTCAAGCTATATTCTAAATGGGATTCAATTTTAACCTTGTTTTTTTTTTTTAAAGAAAATAGAAAATAATGAAAATGTCTTACCTTCTATTCCCAATCTAATCTTCTTAAGACCTCTATCCTTCAAAACTGATTTGGCCACATCTCTGTTTTCAATGTACTTGAAAAATCTATATAATTTTGTGCTATAAATAACTGGAAACAAAAAGACAAAAATACTTTCTTATTAAAATCAAAGTACTTAGAGATGAACTTAAAATTATCTTGATCATCAAAGGGGCCTGACAACTCTAAAAGCCCAAATAATGGATGCAGTGATGCGAAAAGGATGACTAGCCAACATGACAGGATAATTCAGTACAGTTAATGTATAAGCAAATGTCTACTTAAGTTGAAACAAAAAAAAAAAAGCTTTAATAACCAATCAGGTAACCCAATCCATAGGAAGAATGTCCTTCTGAAAGATATATCATATACAAACTTATTGCAATAGAATCTGCCCCACTTTCTTCAAATAAGAGAACCAAAAGATGGTAATATCACATCGTTATCGAGCAGGCAAAGTAAAGGACTTTGCTATGATGCCTACAAGGCCTCGTCTGGAAGAGAAAAAACTGCCTTGTCACAGAGTACAAAATGGATACATCTTATATTTCATGGATTGAGCAACTATTAATAATTCCCCCAAAAGGCAAAGACCCTCCCCACAAACTGTTTTCAATTCAGGCGAACAGCCCCATTTAATACTGATGTTAAAAATGGCAGATTCGAGCATGTTCTGCCCAGGTTAGTCTGTTTAGAGCAAACTGGCTTTGTAAAGGACAGACATTCCACTGACATGTTGAGTCTTCCAAATGTGCTGGGAACTTCAGGGAGTTAGACTGATGGACCTTCCTCGCCTTCTCTCTTTCAGGTGGAGTTATCTCCCTTAAAAGGTGAACTGCAAAGGTTTTTTCAAAAAAAGAAAAACACACTCACAAACCAAACATGCTGGTTTAAGAGCCAATAAAAGGAAAATACGTATACAGATGCTACTCATGGGATAAATTTGTGATTTACATCCTTAAGATTACTGATATTTTTAAGATAAAGATTTGCTGACATCTCAGAATGGATGGTGTCATAAAGCCACAGGTAGGAAGATCAGACTGTAGAGGCTGTGTCTCCTCAAATGAATCTTCTTTAGGTTGAAACATCTTGGCACAAAATGAAATATATTTAGACAAATTATGTAAAAATGTTTTCAGTCCTTTTTAAGCTTCAAAGCTTAAGATGAAAAACAAGAAAACAAAGAACACTGACACGGAAAATGGAACAACTGAAAAGGAAAAGCTGGGTCTACCAGAATTCCTCTATCGCTATAATTTCTGTGTTCTACAGCAGGCTCTACTCTCCTGGAGGTCAAACTTTTTGAAAACTAAAATATAATTTATTTTGGCTTATTCATTCATTTTTCTTAACAGAAAATAATGTATATTTATTTTAATTTTTGTTAGCCTTTCATTTTTCCTGTGTTTTGTTTGACTTTTTATTCCACATATTATGACAGAAACTACTGTCAGCAAAGAAGATAGGAATGAGGAAATACACAAAAATGTCTGTTATTACAACTGTCCAGAGAAGAATCACAACACTCATTAAGTGTATCATGCAAAGGAAACATCTCAATGTAAATTCTAAAAAGTGCTATCATAACTTAGGTTAAAATAATCTTTTCAAAATCTTTAGAAGTCGAAAGGAATACCCCTTGGAGTCTGCTTTGTTTTGATTTTAGATAGGGATAAGTAAAATGAAAAAAATCAGAGATTAAAGCATTCTGGTAACTTTCTATATTCCTGTTATTTTTTACTTAAGCCCTCATCTTCACCAAGTCAACACAGGCTGGCATACAGAACAAGATGCTGGACTATTTTGCCTAGTTACTCAAATCATTCTTTTAACTCTATCTTCTCAAATCTATAAAACAGCTCAAAAATACTATACAGGGTTCATCAAGAAAAATATAAATTTTCTGACAAAACTCAAAAAATCAAAAGGCTCCAATCAGAAAAAGTTTGAAAGTGTAGTAAGGAAAGTCATCGTTGTTCAAGATAAGCTGTTTTGGTCAGAAATACATATAGTTCCACAAAACGTTCTGAAGGGTCATTATATCCTCCAGGAACACATATGATACTAAAGAGGAACATCTTAGAACATCAAGTCACCCTAGAAATCAATGCATTGAAGCTTCTCATTTTACATACAAAAATAATAATTCATCTTAAAAAAAAACAGCTGATTTTTTAACAATCTATTTACTCCAGGATCTACTTCCCTAGAAGGCTTCTTTCTAAATGCAAAGAAAAAAAAATCTATCAAGATCCAGATACTCAACAAAGAGCAAACCATTTCTGTGCATGACAGGGGTGGGCATATTTTTTCTGTAAAGGGCCAGAGTAAATACTTTTTGGGCTTTGCGAGCCATGCGGTCTCCGTTGCAACTACTCAACTCTGCCATTGTAGCGCAAAAGCAGCCATAGACAATACATAAAAGTTTATTTATAAAAACAGGCAATAGGCTGGATTTTGATCCACAGCTCGTAGTTTACTGACTCCTGGCGTAGGTAAGAGTTCAATGTACTTTATAAAAACTGTCCTTTGATCGGTATTAGATAAAGAATCTGTGATGATTTAAGAGAGAAAACATGCCACAGTACTTACTTTGTGAATACTCTTCTCCAAAAATATATATGTAAAGTGTTATTTAAAACACAAAGTTGAGGGCAGCCCGGAGGCTCAGCAGTTTAGCACCACCTTCAGTCCAGGGTATGATCCTGGAGACCTGGGATCAAGTTCCACGTCGGGCTCCCTGCATGGAGCCTGCTACTCCCTCTCCCTGTGTCTCTGCCTCTCTCTCTGTCTCTCTCTGTCTCTCATGAATAAATAAAATAAAAATCTAAAAAAAAACAAAAAACACAAAGTTGAAAAGGTATAGATAGTTCCTATCCTCCACTTCAAACTGGTTTGATGCTACAAACTAAAAAATAGAGCAAGAGAGAGTGAGAGAGAGAACACACAAGTGACTCCTGTTATTTCAGTGTCTCTACATTTCAGTGACTTCACAGGCAGGATCTGCCTCTGATCACCCTTTCTCAATAGCTTGGAAACCATTAAACAAGTTGTTACTAAAGGGTATTTAGTAATACAGCTATTCACTTTGAAATATTACAAAATAGCATGTATAATATGATATTTGAATATTTTTAAAATTTACATTTCCTAATATTGCTCTTTAAAAAAAAACAAACTCTTATTTAATACTATGTGTCAAGCACTATTCGTTTAATCTCCACAACAACCCTGTGAAATAAGTATTATTGTCTCCATTTTAAAGATGAGGGAATTAGGGTAGCCCTGGTGGCGCAGCGGTTTAGCGCCACCTGCAGCCCGGGGTGTGATCCTGGAGACCGGGGATCAAGTCCCACATCGGGCTTCCTGCATGGAGCCTGCTTCTCCTTCTGTGTCTCTGCCTCTCTCTCGCTCTCTCTGAATGAATAAATAAATAAATCTTTTTAAAAAAATAAACGTACTAAGTCTTTAAAAAAAAGATGAGGGAATTAAAACAAGGTTTTAAGTAACATGCCCAAGAAACAAACCCATGACTCTATCCAGTAAACATTCAGTACTTGTATGATTTCAGGTTAAGGTATAGACACAGACATCTTAGTGTAATGTGCCATTCCAATACTCAGTAAAGGCACGTATTAGCAGGTAAACAATTCAGTTTTGGATCCAGGTCTACACCCACAGTATCCTTTTAATTTTTTTGTTTTAAAGATTTTATTTATTTATCCATGAGAGACACAGAGAGAGGCAGAGACTGAGGCAGAGGGAGAAGCAGGCTCCCTGTGGAGAGCCTGATGTGGGACTCAATCCCCAGACTCCGGGATCACACCCTGAGCCAAAGGCAGACAGACGCTCAACCGCTGGGCCACCCAAGCATCCCTCCTTTAATGTTTTTACAAGGCCATTTTGTCTTCTCAAATTCTATGTAGTTTTGTTTTTAATAAAGTCTATGAGAATCTCTGCATTTTTAAAAATATGTATTACAAGTATTCTAGAAACATTTACAAGTAATTATTTAAAAGCCAAAAGTCTAGAAAAACATTATACATACTTTACATAAAGACTCTCACCTTTAGTTCCATAACAAGTAAATGAGACTTACTAATAATGACAAGGTCTATGTCCAAAGGATTACAAAACCAAATCCACATCATTTTTTTACCTGATAGTCCCCAAAATAGAATATCTAATTATATGAAATGAAACTAAAATGGTCCCCAAGAATTAAAAAAAAACCCACAAAACTTGAACTCAAGGATCTACAATCAGAATAATTAATGCTCATGGTTTAATAAAGATATTTTTTAAGATGTGAAAAAACAAACTTTGTTCAAGTTTACTTATGTATGTTCTATTTGACTTTAAACTTTTAAATATCATTTATAGATACTCAGAGGTGGAGCAGCCACTTTATCCCACCTATATTGATATCTTTATGAAGACTTTATGGAATGTTTAGCAACAATAAAGTGGTACTTAAGGGAAGACTTAATAAGACTACACATTTTTTTTCTTTTTTTTAAATTTTTATTTACTTATGATAGTCACAGAGAGAGAGAGAGAGAGAGAGAGAGAGAGAGGCAGAGACACATGCGGAGGGAGAAGCAGACTCCATGCACCGGGAGCCCGACGTGGGATTCGATCCCGGGTCTCCAGGATCGCGCCCCGGGCCAAAGGCAGGCGCCAAACCTCTGCGCCACCCAGGGATCCCAAGACTACACATTTTAGCTCTTAAATAAACATGAAGAAAACAGCTCTATTTAAGTATACAGTAGGTGCCTTAAATTTTTAAATAAAATTTCCCATTCGTAAGGCACCTGGATGGCTCAGATAGTTAAGCATCTGCCTTTGGCTTAGGTCATGGTCATGAGGTCCTGGGTTGAGCCCTGTATCAGGTTCCCTACTAAGGAGCTTCTTCTCCTTCTCCTGCTCCCTTGCTTGTGCTAATAAATAAAATTGTTTTAAAAAATAATTAAAAATTTCCCATTAACAGTTTCTAACAAACTAATCTCTGAGAAGGCATGCCAAGCTACTGTTGAGTTGAGGTTAATAAAGTAAAGTAACTGTAAGCCCATGATTAACAAAAGGCTATTACCACGCGTAGAAAGCTTTTAAAATGACTTCTCACCACATATAGGAAAAAATATAAGAACATGGGTTTGGGTTAAAAAACTTCTATGATGTGGCCCACCTCTTTATTCTCATGTCCTTATGTCCTGCTCTGCTCAGGACAGTCTCTGCTCCAACTAGGTTCTTTCTAAAGTATATTTTTTGCATCTTTATTCCAAAAATCTCAGCTGTTAGAATCACCTCATTACTCTACTCTTTCTAAATCACTATTTATTCTTTACTACCTGCCTCCTCTGAACTCTTCCCCAATCCCTCTAGCCTACAATGACCTCTCCTGAACTTCTCCAACTACTTAACATCCAAGTTAACATTTGAAAATTCTCTTATTCTGACATATGTGTATAATCATCTTTCTTTCCTCAGGCATGGCAAAATGGTGAGAGGGATGGGTGATGAGGAACAGGTTGGTGAGGGGAAAACATTGATCAAAAAGTTAGGATTTCCAAAGTTCTAGACTCTGCTCTGAGGCTGTTTGAGGTTCTTAAACAAAGTCACTTAACCCTTTGTACAAATAAGGGTTAGATGTTCAATCTAAGATCTTTAATGACAAATGCTGTTTTTGAGAATTATTTGTATCTTCCATAGTGGCTTTGGATATCACTTTACATCAGAAGTACAAGAAAATTACAAATTTTTGGTTGATGTGATCTCAGAAGTTAAACCAAATACCATTCTTGACCAAAACCAGGGCTCCCAAGCTGGAAGATAAAGATGCAACAAATGACAGAGACGCGGTCAAGGAGGAAATCTGGGAGAATCTATCAAAAAATACATACATACATATATAAACAATTTTTTTTAATTTTGGAAAATTGCACATGGAACTTATAAAAATCTCTGTAGAGGGACCCCTGGGTGGCTCAGCAGTTGAGCATCTATGTTCAGCTCAGGTGGTGATCCCGGGGTCCTCAGATGGAGTCCCACATCGGGCTCCCTGCAGGGAGTCTGCTTCTCCCTCTGCCTATGTCTCTGCCTCTCTGTGTGTCTCTCAAGAGTAAACAAAATCTTAAAAAAAGGATCTCTGTAGACTTCCACAAACCATTCTCACAATGCTTTATAATTCAATTAAATATTTGATGTCTACATAAATATCAGTCTTTCAGGCTTTTCATTCCAATATAATGTAACTCTACAAAGCACTCATACCCAAAACGTCATACTTACTGAGATCTCTACATTTAATAGTACTATATTCAAAAGAAATACAAAGGTAGTCGCATGCTTCTCTCAATTCAGGAATAGATATGCCATCAGGACAATGGATTATTCCTGTTTTGTAGTAATCCTATAAAAAAAGGGAAAAAATGCGTAAGTCTAGAGCATAAGGTGGCCAAAACCTTACTATTAAGGTTACGCTGGTAGCATTTTCAAAAACAGTGGAGCTCTGAGATTTCTGAACTGTGGACTTCTAAAGTTAGATGAGACCTCAGTTCACCTAACCACTTTTTCATTTTACTAATAAGAAAACTTTGGCTCAAATAGGTTCACTGACTTACCCAGTCATATAATTAGTTAATAGCAGAGGAAAGATTAGAACCCAGATCTTCTCATTACTGATATATTTCTTCTATCATGCCTATTCATATGTATTTTCCCTTCTACAAGTTATTTTTCTATATAACTACCATCAAACTTTAAAACTTTTTTCAGGGTGCCTGGGTGGCTCAGTTGTTAAGTGTTTGCCTTTGATTCAGGTCATGATCCCAGGGTCCTGGGATGGAGTCCCATACTGGGCTCCTTGCTCAGCTGGGAGTCTGCTTCACCCTTCTCCCTCTCCTTCTGCCTGCCGCTCCCCTGTGCTGTCAAATAAACAAAATCTTAAAAACAAAACATTCTTAAGAAAGTTAAGTAATACATACTAAGGTACCTTAAACATTACCTCAAGAATTAAGGAAAATTTATGGTTCTTGGTAAAGAACTTCAAAGTCATATCCAACCATTAAAATATGCAAACAGAACACACAATCAGATATTCTTCTTCCAACTAGTATTCTTTGGTGTATCCCATATTATGAACAATTAATAGTGCTTATTTCCAAAATCTACTTGAAAAATTATTAAGGGCTAGCCTGAAAATTACAGCTGGGTCACAAATTTTTTTTTTTACTTGTCAACTCCATTGGGTTGGTTAAATGAAGTATGGCTAGCTGAAAAACCACTCCTTCCCTCTCCTCACAAAATAAGATCTGACTCAAGCTTCTTGATGTTCAGAGCCACAGTAACACAATAAAGTTGCTATGCCAATAGAAGCAAGACATCTCAGAACTTTCCAAGTACTAACAACCCAATCAAGATCAACTTCTATTCCTATCTTGTACCTCAGGATCCTACCCCCTACCAGCTTTCCTCAAAATTATTTAAGGAATAATTTTAACAATATTTTCAGACAGTGGCATAAAATGTCACACACTATAAATCAAATCTTTGTCACCGATTTGAAATTACAAGTAGGAACTCGATAATAC
>NW_026574948.1:0-50028 GCF_905146905.1 Nyctereutes procyonoides | reverse complement strand
CCATTCTTACTGGTGTGAGGTGGTATCTCATTGTGGTTTTGATTTGTATTTCCCTGATGGCAAGTGATGCAGAGCATTTTCTTATGTGTGTGTTGGCCATGTCTATGTCTTCCTCTGTGAGATTTCTCTTCATGTCTTTTGCCCATTTCATGATTGGATTGTTTCTTTCTTTCCTGTTGAGTTTAATAAGTTCTTTATGGATCTTGGAAACTAGCCCTTTATCTGATACATCATTTGCAAATATCTTCTCCCAACCTGTAGATTGTCTTTGAGTTTTGTTGACTGTATCCTTTGCTGTGCAAAAGCTTCTTATCTTGATGAAGTCCCAATAGTTCATTTTTGCTTTTGTTTCTTTTGCCTTCGTGGATGTATCTTGCAAGAAGTTGCTGTGGCCGAGTTCAAAAAGGGTGTTGCCTGTGTTCTCCTCTAGGATTTTGATGGAATCTTGTCTCACATTTAGATCTTTCATCCATTTTGAGTTTATCTTTGTGTATGGTGCAAGGGAGTGGTCTAGTTTCATTCTTCTGCATGTGGATGTCCAATTTTCCCAGCACCATTTATTGAAGAGACTGTCTTTCTTCCAGTGGATCGTCTTTCCTCCTTTATCGAATATTAGTTGACCATAAAGTTCAGGGTCCACTTCTGGGTTCTCTATTCTGTTCCATTGATCTATGTGTGTGTTTTTGTGCCAGTACCACACTGTCTTGATGACCACAGCTTTGTAGTACAACCTGAAATCTGGCATTGTGATGCCCCCAGATATGGTTTTCTTTTTTAAAATTCCCCTGGCTATTCAGGGTCTTTTCTGATTCCACACAAATCTTAAAATAATTTGTTCTAACTCTCTGAAGAAAGTCCATGGTATTTTGATAGGGATTGCATTAAATGCGAAAATTGCCCTGGGTAACATTGACATTTTCATAATATTAATTCTGCCAATCCATGAGCATGGAATATTTTTCCACTCTTTGTGTCTATCTCAATTTCTTTCAGAAGAATTCTATAGTTTTTAGGGTATAGATCCTTTACCTCTTTGGTTAGGTTTATTCCTAGGTATCTTATGCTTTTGGGTGAAATTGTAAATGGGATTGACTCCTTCATTTCTCTTTCTTCAGTCTCATTGTTAGTGTGTAGAAATGCCACTGACTTCTGGGCATGGATTTTGTATCTTGCCACACTGCCAAATTGCTGTATGAGTTCTAGCAATCTTGGGGTGGAGTCTTTTGGGTTTTCTATGTAGAGTATCATGTCATCGGCGAAGAGGGAGAGTTTGACGTCTTCTTTGCCAATTTGAATGCCTTTAATGTCTTTTTGTTGTCTGATTGCTGAGGCTAGGACTTCCAGTACTATGTTGAATAGCAGTGGTGAGAGTGGACATCCCTGTGTTGTTCCTGATCTTAGGGGAAAGGCTCCCAGTGCTTCCCCATTGAGAATTATACCTGTTTGTTTTCAAACTGACAGGAAATTGGTTAATAATGATTTATACACACATTAAACTCTGAGTGAATCCAGAAAAGAGGTAAAAGGATGATTCAAATTTAGGTTAATTAGCGACATATCATTATGGCAAATTCTTACAATTTAGTGATGTGCCTAATCATTGTTCTGGTTCTCTTTAACAAGCGTATGAAACAAACCTATATTAACAGTATCTATGGTGTTAATAATCTTGTAAGCTTAAATCATATTCTTTCTAAATTTCATGCTAAACTTTACATTTTTGTAATCTGATCTCCTCAGGCAGAATGTCCATCACAAGCTGATATTTTCTGAACATTGCTTGTTCATATTTAAAGAAGCCAAATAATGAATTAAAGAAGCTATAAATGTTTCTACTTTAATCCTTTCAATGTACAGATGAAGAAAATTGAATCCTACATATATTAACAAACTTTTATTAAAGCATATAGTTAAATTTGTTCTCTTGAATTCTTTACTCACCCATCATTAGATGCAGATTCTATTAAGTAGCAGAAATACTAAAACAGTGGCCTGGGAAGCCATGGGGAAAGACGATTGAAAATGTAGAACTTGTTAGTTCATATACACCTGCCATAATTTCATCAGAAAAAAACCACCTAAGTACCTGACACATGGCTGATGTTAACAGGTGAGTAAGTTAGATACTGTGTTAGTTATTTAGACTGACAGGTAACTGACTCATTAGTTCACTTGATTATTTGTTTTCCACATCATCAGTACAACAATCGCAGTTATCCAAAACATTATGTCACATTATGGTGGCTGCTCAATTTCAGAAGACAGATCACATAATGATACGTAGCTGAACACTATTGACAGAGGTGACTGCTTTTCAAACAGACAAAATTCTGTTAATCACTGATTAAATTAAAACACAAAAGAAAATCAATCAACCAACCAACCAATCAAAAATCCAGGAACATTATGTTGAAGTACTTGAAAATCTGCAGAAGATAGGGGGAAAAAAAGTTAGTCGGGATGGAGGAAGCCTAGGACATCCAGGAGAATAATAAGAGGAAATAATAACTGAGTCTCTTAATTCAATTAGAATCTGAGTTAAGTTCAGGCTGGGTTGCAGGTCTTGTTGCTGTTGTTTTATTTTTCCTTGTTTAATTATTTTTACAATTTTATGGAGTTACAATTTGTGCAAAATAAAATGCATCCAATAAAGTTTATAACTTGAGATTTGATACCTGTATATACCTGTGAAACCATTGCTGAAATCAAGATAATGAACTTCAAAAGTTTCCTTAGGCACTCTGGCAATATATCTCTGAAGGCGTTGTAGTGTTTCAATGTGGCTGGGCTGAACTATTTCTCTAGGATGTCCCTTCCCTGTTTGTTTCCCGTTACGGTGAACCACCAGACAGATTATTTGGGATATTTGGGGAACAGAATAAAGCAGAAGCCATTGGTAGCTCACACAGGTTGTGTTTATCTGCTGGTTTACCTTGTTGGTGGGAGATGGTTGGGTTTATTTTGTTGGTAATTGTTCCATTTTCACCTGGATCTTTTTTCATCTTCTCCAACTCCAAATCCAGTTATCAATGTTTAGCTCTGTGGCAAAATGTCCAAGCTTTTATAGGACACCAGTAAACCTGAGCTCAGAAGTGACAACAGCTAACACATTTCAATTCTTCCTCATGCCATGTTAGACACAGGCTTTACATTCATCACTTAAATGAACTCAAAATTGAGAGTGGACCTATATGCACAAGGCAAAACATTAAAACTCCGAATGTAACAGGGAGAAAATCTAGATGACTTTGGGTTTAGTAATGATCTTTTAGATACAACATCAAGGCACACTCCATGAAAAAATAACAGATAAGCTGGACTTCATTAAAATTAAAAACCTCTGCTCTTCAAAACATAATGTCAAGGAAATGGAAGACAAGGCACATACAGGGAGACAAGATTTGAGAAAACACATGTAAATAGGATTGTCAACTCAAATACACAAAAATTTAGAATTCAACAATCTGAAAAAGAACAATATTAAAAAATGGGCCAAAGATCTTGACAGACACCTCACCCAAGATACTACAGAGATGGCAAATAAGCACGCAAAAAGATGATCCACATCTTGTGTAATCAGGAAAATGTAAATTAAAGCAATAAGGAGATACCACCACTGCACACAATCCTGGAACATGACAACACCCAACACTGATGAGGATGTGGAGCAAAATGAACTCTCATCTGTTGCTGGTAGAATGCAAGATGGTATAGCAACTTTGGAAGACAGTTTGGCAGTTTCTTGCAAAATTAAACACATTCTTACTATACGATCCAGCAATCACTCATCTTGGTATTTACCCAAATGAGATGAAAACATGTCCACGCAAAAACCTGCACACGGATCTTTATAGCAGCTTTATTCATAATTGCCCAAACTTAGAAGCCGCTAAGATACCCATTAGTAAGTAAATGGATAATCTATGATACTTCTAGAAAATAGAATATTATTCAGTGCTAAAAATAAATGAGCTATCAAGCCATGAAAATACACAGAGGAAACTTAGATGCACATCACTAAGTGAAAAAAACAATCTGAAATTTTACAATTCCAACTACATGGCATTCTGGAAAAGGGAAAACAATGAAGACAGTAAAATCAATGGTTTTCAGAGGCTGAGGGATAGGGAGTGATGAGAAGGCAGGCCACAGCGGATTTATGTCTATATATCATAAATATCTGTATGATTATCAACCATCTATATCATCTACCTAGCTATATATTTATATGTCTATCAATCATTATACATTTTTTCCAAATCTATAGAATGAACACTCACTGAGAGTGAACCATAATGCAAAATATGGATTTTGGGTAATTATGATGTGTCAGTATAGGTTCATCAGTTGTAACAAACATACCACTCTGCTGGAGGAGGTTGTAAATAGGGAAGGCTGTGTGTGTATGAGGTCCATGGGTATATAGGAAATCTCTGAACCTTCCTTTCAATTTTGTTGTATACCTAACAGTGCTCTAAAATTAACACCTTAAATATTGTCCCTTTCTGAAATAGATTTCTAGGACTATCTGGCCTGATGGTATTTGTATAAACATTAAGTAAAATGTAGTAGACAAAAAAATAGGGAGTAAAAGTTTTCTTAGTTTTCATTTTCTCTTGCTTTCTACCTGAGGACAAAGCCACCAAGGGCCAAGAGCTACACCCCTACCCACCAAGGGCCAAAGGGTAGAGAGAACATTTAGTAGATAGGACAATTAGATAGATTCACCTTGGTTATGAGTACAGAGAGTCCCACCTGAAATTCCAAGGGATGAGCTTTCATTATTATTGGTTACAGAGAATCAAATTAAGTTATTGGCATTCATATTCTTTCAGTTTATTTCTTGGCTCCGCTTTTCTTTACCCTAGTTTCATAGTGAGGTAAACATGCTCTGTTTAATGAACTCCTGAAAGTTCTGGGTTTATTTTTATAGCTGTAATTATAACAGAAAAGAATATTCTAACATTTACAATTTTTTTTTATCACATCGAGTTTTACTGAACTGACTTTAGTTTCATGCCCAACGCTAATTGAGTTCTTAATTGTAGAGAGAATATGATCATTTGTAAAGCCCAGGGTAGAAGTGTAGTCTTGATCTAATCAGGGAGTCCAAAGCCTTGATTAGCTAACTATGGTTTATAGATCCGCATATGACTTACAGAAGTCATTCTACCAAAAGAAGATAATGAAAAAAAGAAAAAAAAAGAGAAGAAATGGAAGATGAAAGAAAAATTTATTGAAATAGAGAAAGGTGTGTATGTGTGGATGTGACAGAGAGGGAGAAAGAGAGAAAAAGAAGAGACAGTGAGAGAGAGGGAGATTATTTGGGGTATACAAAAGCAATTATCTACTTCAAGACAATTTGACTCTATACCAGGCCATATGGTAAAACTGTAGGAAGCATCCTCTAAGTACAAAACTGCTATATTACAGAGTCTTCCAGATTTTTAAGTAGCATATCACATATATAAAATGACAAAGCACTACAATAAACTACATTAGCAGGCAATGGAATCAGCGTGAGAATCTCTTATTGCATCTCTACACCCAACCCCAAAACTGAATCCAACATCATTTAGGAATACACGTAGACGAGTCTTTGCTACAAACTGGGGATTGCTGGTACTGGATAGACATAGCCTCTGGAATCAAGCAGAAATGAATTTGAATTCTGTTTCTCTGACTAGCTATGTGACGAGAGTAACTTATCGTACCTCTCTAAAGTGCATTTTTTTTACAAGATAAAATCAGAATAATTTATTCTACAAGTTTTCATTTTATTTTGTTTTTTTAATCTGGAGAATACTGAATTTATACTTTCAAACTAGCCTAAAAATATCTCAAAATTAAAAAAAAACTGGTTATTGCTATATTATAGATGTAGAATCTAAGAAACACAGTCAGTTCCAAGATGAATAAGGAATAGCTGATAAAGCATCAAATGTGATCTCTCTCTCTCCAGGATGCATTTTATTCTTAATCAAAGTTACTTGATTTAGTACACATACATGAGTCAGTATTTATTTACTTATTTACTTATATGGCATAAAATGTAAAATAACAATAATATACCATATGATATTTTATTACACTAGCATAGTGGGGTTTTTTTTTTTCAATTCTCAAGACAGAGGATGATATTGATATTTTAATCTCAACTTCCCACTTTTAAATATCTTTATTTAAAAACCATAGAGAATGTATATCAGGACACAAAAGCCAAGGAAAGGTAAAATCCCAAGGAAGATATCATATAATTGTTTCGAACTTATCAAGATTTTGTAAAAAATCAAATATAAAAACGCAATATACCACATAGGTATAAAAATAATTAAGTCTCCATGAACTAATATATAAAATTGACTAAAATAATCTTTCAAGTATTTGCTACATTTAAATGGAAGAAGCGGAGAGAAGAAATGAGTCAAATTTGAGGATGTTGGGACACCTGGGTGTCTCAGTGGTTGGGCATCTGCTTTCAGCTCAGGGGGTGATCCTGGGGTCCTGGGATCCAGTCCCAAATCAGACTCCCGAAGGGGAGCCGGCTTCTCCCTCTGCCTGTGTCTCTGCCCTCTCTCTGTGTCTCTCATGAATAAATAAGAAAAATCTCTTTTTTTTTAATGTTTTTTAGAAAGTGACAATGCTTACAATGGAACAGAAAAATAAAGTTTTAGTATTTTGAAATGGAAGCCATTATTGAGAAACAGGAGCTAATGTAAACATCTTGACACTTCAGAAAGAAGTGAAAGGAAAAATATGATTATATTTTGGATGGTGCAATAGTAAAATTGGGACCCAATCTAACCACGTCCTTCGCAATTTTCCCTACTAACCTTCCTTATACATCTCATTATGATTCTATTTGAATAAAGACAGAACTCTTTGTAGCAAGTTCTTAAATGCTTGCTTCACCTGCTGGTTCCTTAGAGTATAGATAAAGGGATTCAAAAGTGGAGCAACAGAAGTATTGAGAACTGCCACCCCCTTCATCAAGGAGATCCTCTGTTTGACCGAGGGTTTAATGTACATAAAGATGCAGCTGCCGTATGAGAGGGAGATGACAATCATGTGAGAAGAACAGGTGGAGAAAGCCTTTTTTCTCTGGTTGGCAGAAGGAATTTTTAATATCGTCAGGGCGATATATGTGTACGATAGAATCACTAAGGCCAAAGTGACCAGCAGAGTCACCAAAGCTAAGATGAAACTCATCATTTCCAACACGTGTGTGTCTGTGCAGGAGATCTGCAGGAGGGGAGCCGTGTCACAGTAGAAATGATCAATGACATTGGAATCACAGAAGTCCAGGCTTAAGCCTAAAATGAGTCCTGGAAAGATGATGAGGAAACCAGTGATCCAAGAGCTAAGGACTAGCTGGATACAGATTTTGCTGCTCATAATGGTTGTGTAATGCAGGGGCTTGCAGATGGCGACATAACGATCGTAGGACATGACAGCCAGGAGGTAAAATTCAGATGCTCCAAGAAGGAAGGCAAAAAATAACTGAGTTGCACAACAGTTATAGGAAATGGTTTTGTCACCAGTTGCCATGCTTACAAGCAATTTGGGGATGCAGACTGTCGTATAAGAAATTTCTAAGAAAGAAAAATTTCGAAGAAAGAAATACATAGGGGTCTTGAGATGGGAGTCCAGCAAAGTGAGGGTAATAATGACTAAGTTGCCTGAGATGCTTAGCAAGTAGGTGAGGAGCAGGAAGACAAATAGCACAATCTTCAGTTTTGGGTCCTCCGTCAATCCTGCTAAGATAAATACTGTCACAGTTGTACGGTTTTCCATCTTGACCTCTTGATACGCTTCTGCTCTGGTAAAAATATTGAGAAAACAATATGCACAGGAACCAATGGTAAATTATGAAGATAATGAAGTCAGAATATTAGTAGTTGCTATTGATTATACATACTAATAGGGCACATTTTTGAAATGATTAATCTAAGATAAACTCTAACGAAAACTAGTACTTATATTTTTCATTAGTTTGTTATTACTTTATTTTTGAGGAAAGACAAATATTTTCTACAAATCCGATGAATAAAAAACTATCTTATAAATCATCTTTGTAGTCTGGCTTAGATTTATGGCAATGAGGTAAAGAAATGAACAGGCATGTGAAAAAATTATTTTTCTTTCTTTTTTTATTATAAATTTATTTTTTATTGCTGTTCAGTTTGCCAACATACAGGATAACACCCAGTGCTCATCCCGTCAAGTGCCCACCTCGGTGCCCGTCACCCAGTCACCCCTACCCCCCGCCCACCTCCCCTTCCACCACCCCTTGTTCATTTCCCAGAGTTAGGAGTCTCTCATGTTCTGTCTCCCTTTCTGATATTTCCATTCGTTTTTCCTCCTTTCCCTTTTATTCCCTTTCACTTGAAAAATTTATTTCTACTTTTCTCAGTATGTAAGCACGAAGATGTCGCAGTACTACTCAGCCCGATGACTGTATAAATATCATTGCCTCAAGGAACTGACCAGGAGTACAACAGAGAAACAAGGTGATATATAAATACTTACGATGGTTGAAAATAGAAATCAAGCTTAGATTCAAGTTTAATTCCGGAAGTAATTACGGGTAACAACTGTAGCTCTTCCCTGGTTTGGCCTGCGCTGCCTCTACTTAGATAATGAACACTCTTTCTTGGTCCTGATTTTTTTATTCCTGTAAATCAGTGTAGTGTGTTTTGTCCCTATTCCATCTCTTCATTTCTTCACTTTTACCGCCTCCTATGCCAATATTAAACTTATCTGATTGCATAGTAAAACTGACTTGAACAGAATCAAACAAATTCAGTGTTTCTTCTGGTTATAGTTCTGAAAACAGGAAGAGAGTAAGAATAATTAAGTGAAATGCAAAATAAAGTGAATAAGGGTTCAAAGAGAAGGGAAATAGAGAAGAAAAAGAAAAAAAGAGAAGAAGACAAAAGAAGTAGAAAAGAGGTAAGACAGTAAGGGAAGACCATAAAGAGAAAAACTTACCATTAAGACTGGATTTTTCTTCAGATGTGACAGTGACTGGTATTTAGCTCTGGGCCTTTTACCTGATAGACAGAAATGGGTTCCAGCAAAGCTGTCATTTACCTCCACCAAGGGGAATACAGAGAAGATACTCTGGCAAATTTTACTCAGATGATCAGTCACTTGGCAAGTGCTTTTCGACACTTGCAAATAATGCTGACTGCCCCCAAATACTGTGGTAAGTCGACAGCTAAGCCCGTGCAAATGGAGTTGTCTGTGTGGTTGAAAATTACATAAGCTCTCATTAAGCTCAATGTCATGAAAACTCCTAGGTATAAACATTGCATCCCTTGAGGGCAAGTTTCCTGTTTGATGACTTCATCATCAGTTACGCTTCTCTAAGGAGTTCATCATCAATATGAAACACTTATTAAACATTTTTTTTAGTTTCAGTGGTAGAATTTAGTGTATTCATGTGTTGCATACAGCACCTGATGCTCATTAACATCAAGTGCCCTCTTGGTACCCATCAGCCAATTACCCCATCCCCCCACCCATCTTCCCTCCAGAAATCCTGTTTGCTCCCTGTATTTACAAGTTTCTTATGGTTTGCCTCTCTCTAAGTTTTTATCTTATTTATTTTTCCCTCTCCTCCCCTATGTTCATTTGTTTTGTTTCTTAAATTCCACATGAGTGAAATCATATGATAATTGTCTTTCTCTGATGGACTTATTGTGCTTAGCATAATACCCTCTAGTTCCATCCACATCATTGCAAATGGCAAGATTTCATTATATTTGATGGCTAGGTAATATTCCATTGTATATAGATACCACGTATGTTTTATCCTCCCATCCCTCGATGGACATCTGGGCTCTACAGTTTGGCTATTATGGATATTGCTGCTATAAACATATAAACATTGGGGGGCAAGTGTTTGGATACATACCTAGTAGTGCAATTGCTGGGTCATAGAGTAGTTCTATTCTTAACTTTTTGAGACACCTCCATGCTGCTTTCCAAAATGGCTGTACCAGTTTGCATTCCCAGTTGTTTTATAGGTCCAAGGAGACCGCATTGTTATACACCAAGGAGTCAAGGAAGTATATGTCAATGTCCCTGCCTATTGTGGCTTACCAACGTATTGAGGAGACAAAATCTGTGCGTGAATACAGCAATGTACAATGTGCCATAAACTTAATGGTAAATGAGATTCACTCTTACTATGGGGCTTATGGATGGAAGGAGATTAATAGGAATGGATGCTTTTTGTTTTTGTTTTTGTTTCTTTAAAAAAGATGGATCCAAAGCTAGGCATTGAAAATAGCTTAGGAAGCAGAGGAAGGCATTTTAGGTAGGATAAACACTATGAAAAGGTGTTTAAGAATGAAAACTCATAAATTAACAAAAATTTATCAGAGAGAATATAATAACAGTTTTCTCCAGGGAATATTGAAGTTTCTAGAGATCCTGGCTATTAGTGCCAAAGTATAATAGCATCTTCCTAGTAGTAACACACATTCTCCCAAAACTAAGGAACAATTCCTGAGGCAACTAATTGTATTACAATGGCTACAGTCATTTGAGTCAAAAACAGATCCATCACCCCCACAAGTAAGAATTTTATCGAACCAGACCTAGTTTTACTCCTGCTCCCCAGTTCCCTAGATATACTGGGACAGTGTGCTATAATCTTTAGCAAGCCCAGTACTTTTATTTATGTTTACATTAAAAACTGCAAGAAAATTTTCCCTAACTTCAAAATCATGAACACTTTTAGTCAAAAATGGTGTCATTTAACAAATCAATTTCAGATCCTCTATAATTAAAATGAGTCAGAATAGCAAATTTATTAATATAAATTAAGTACTCAGAGTTTCGGATTTGTTTTCAGTATGTGAACTATAAATCAGTCTACAAAACACTAAAACTTACAAACTGTTATTCTTAAAGCCATAGAAACACAATTATTCAGGCAAAGGATTTTGTTTGTTGATGTTCACACTTTTTATATTCCCATTGCAGGATAAAGCACTTAGGTTTACTTTTTTTTCCTTCTTCCCAGACATCACACTGAAATGTGTAATTCTTAAAATAAGTTTTAACACTTACAGACATCTCGTGATTACCTATTAAGTTAATACAATATGGTACTAAAATTAAACAGCTATTTATCCTATCAAATGATTATGGTTTATTCCCAGGGAATGCTGTAAACTGTGTGCATATTTCTCCAAGGAATTCAGATTCAGAAGCAATATTTCCCTGGGGATCATTGGCTTGTTTACTATACAAGAGATGCCAAAATACACAGACTCCTTCCTATGTCCTTCAATTGTGTTCTCAGGAGATGCTGTACAAAATATACTATAGTAAAGCACCATGGACCCCCTTTACCTTCATTAATTTATTAATTCATCTATTCCTTCCTAAAATACCTATTTATTTTGTGTTTGAAATGTAACAAGCACTTCTGTGTATCTAGCGCATATGTCCTGAGAGCTCCCCTAGCCCTTCTGCCCTGTGAGAACCTGGCGACAAGTCTATGAAATCTATGAAGGGAGCTTTTACAGATACCTCATCTTTCAGCATGATAAAATGCCCATACACATCATCATCAAACTGCTAAACACCAAAGAAATGAGAAACTCCTAAGTGTGGCTGGAGAAAGAGGCTACATTACATACCATGAATATTAGAGAACAATGGCTCCAACAATTTCTAACTTCTTTTCAGAAGCTATGGAGGCCAGAAAACAGGGGAATCTTTAGAATGCTGAAAAAAAAAAAGCTAATTTAGAATTCCATACAGTGAAACTATCCTTCAAACATGAAAGGGAAATAAAGACATTTTCAGATAAAATCAAACTAAGAGCAATTTTCAGTAACACATTTGTACTACAGGAAATGCTGCAGTAAGTTCTTTAGCTGAGGAAAACAGAATCCAGCTAGAAAACTGGAATTTCAGGGAGGAATTAAAATATCAAACATTGTAAATATGGAGGTAAATATCAGAGACTAAATTTTTTCAATGAAAATTGAAATAAATAATAATTCTTCACAAAAATTTAAATTGAAATAAATAATAATTCTTCACAAAAATTTAAAATAATTTTTAAATACTATAACAAAAGTGCTATGTAGAGTAAAAGAAAAGTGGATGGGCTGAACATCTGAAAGGTGATTATGAAACAAAAGAGTCAGTGAACCTAATGATTAATAGAGAACACTCATTTTGAAAAACAAAAAAAGTAAATTATATATACTTAATGAACAGAGGCTTTGTGACCTAGGAACAATACAATATCAAAGGCTCTAACATATATATTAGACCTTTAACATGCATATAGATACATAATGTGAATTTTAAAAAGCGGAGGATATTATAAATCAGCATTATCCAATAGAAATATAATGCAAAATACAAACGTAAGATGCTTTTGTAACTTCAAGTTTTCTAGTAGCCTTATATTTTAAAAATGAAAGAAAACATACGAAATTAATTTTAATAAGATATTTTAACCCAATTATTCTCCAAATAATTCTCATCCAAATTATTCTCATTTCAACATCTAATACATATTTAAAAATTAATGAGATCTATTATTTTGTACTGTCTTTGAAATATGATGTATGTTTATATTCACAGCACATCTCAGTTTCAACTAGCCACATTTCAATTTTTAGTGGCTACCAAACTGAATAATGTAAACATAGTTAGAAAATATAAACTATTTGTGGTTTATTTCTTCATTTTGCCTTCTCGGTGGCTTTGGACCAAATTCATTGTATGTATGAAAAAACTTGTGGTAATAAACAACTAATGGGTCAAAGAATAAATCACAAAGAAAAATAGAAAACACTGGGGACAAATGAAAACAGACACACAGGGATCCCTGGGTGGCGCAGCGGTTTGGCGCCTGCCTTTGGCCCAGGGCGCGATCCTGGAGACCCGGGATCGAATCCCACATCGGGCTCCCGTTGCATGGAGCCTGCTTCTCCCTCTGCCTGTGTCTCTGCCTCTCTCTCTCTCTCTCTCTCTCTCTCTCTCTCTGTGACTATCATAAATAAATAAAAATTAAAAAAAGAACTTTAAAAAAAAAAAGAAAACAGACACATAAGATACCAAAACTATGAAATACAATGAAAGCAGTGTTCAAAAGGAAATTTATAGCTTTAAATATCTGCTTTAACAAAAGAGATATATCTCATATGAATAATATAACTTGAGACTTATAGATACAGAGAAAAAGAGCAAAAGAAACCCAAAGCCAGCAGAAAGAAAGTAAATAATAAATACTAGTGAAGATAAATGAAATAGAGGAGAAGGGAAAAAAATAGAGAAAATCAATAAAACCCAAAGTTGGTTCTTTTGAAAGGTCAACAAAAGTTGACAAACCCTTAGCTAGATTAACCAAGAAAAAAAGAGAGAAGGCTCAAATTGCAAAATTCGGGAATCAAAGTTGGTTCATGACTATTGACCTTGTAGAAGTAGAAGTGGATACCTAAATAAATTATGAGTAATTGTGTATCAACAAATTAGATGACCACAAATTACCACTTACTCAGGTGAAATAGAATATCTAATAGACCTATGGTTTTTAAAGAAATTGAATCAGTAATCCAAAATCTATGAATAAGACTATCTAAAGTCAGATGAATTTTCCCAAAGCTTTAAAGAGTTAAGACCAATCTCTTTCAAACTCTTCTAAACACGGAAATTATCATACCCTTCCTATTTGATTTATGAGGACAGCATTACTCTGATACTAAAACTAGATAAACACATCACAAAAAAGAATAATACACATCTATATCCCTTATAAATAAATATAGATTCAAAAATCCTCAAAAATTAATAGGAGAGCAAATTTAGCTGCATTTAAAAGTAAGATTCCATGATAAAGTGGGATAGAATGTAAGGTGATCAAACATAAAAAAAAATCAATTTACATAATACATCAATGATGGAAGATGAAATATATGGGGGAAAAACTTGAATATTGCAATTGATGCAGGAAAAGTCAACCTTTGACAAAATTCAAAACCCTTTCATGATAAAAATACGATTAACTTCGAGTAGAAAGGAACTTCCTAACTGCTAACAAATGTTCATTAGAACCCCACAGCTAATGTCACTCTCCCCTAAACATCAGGAACATGACAAGGATGTCCAGTTCCCCAACTGCTATTCTTCATTGTTCTTGAAGTTCTAGCCAGAAGGGTTAGACAAAAGTAAGTAAATAAATAAATAAATAAATAAATAATAACACTTGAATTGAAAAGAACTCTCAGTTCTTTATGGGAAAAAAATGCATGGAATTGTTAAGTCTAGAATAATTCCGTACATACTACAGAGAAAATAAAGACTGTTACAAATCAGCCACAACAAAAACATGAAAACAATCACAAATAACCCAATTTTAAAATGTGCAAAGGATTTGAACAGACATTTCTCCAAATGGCCAACTAGGACATGCAATGATGTTCCACATCATTAGTTATCATAAAAATGCATATTAAAACCATAGTGAATTACACTTCAATTATGGCAGATGTGGCTATAGAGAAATTGGAGACCCAGTACATTGTTAGGGGGAATGTAAAATGACCCAGCCACAGTGGAAAGTTCCAGAGATCCATTAAAAAAAAAGTTAAACATAAAATTGCCATGATTCAATAACACCATTTCTAGGTATTGACCCAAATAACTGAAAGGAGGTTTGCAAATGCTTGTATACTATTGTTTATAGCAGCATTATTTGCAATAGCCAAAAAATAAAGTGGGACACCTCAAATGTCCATTGACAGATGGATACAGAAAATGTGGTATATATGCATAATGGAATATTATCCAACCAATGAAGTATTAATACATGCTTCAATGTGGATGAACCCTGATATCACGATCCTAAGTGAAAGAAGCCAGACATAAGAGGTCACACATGGTATGATTTCACTTACATGAAATTTCCAAAATTGGTAAATCCACAGGGATAGAAAACAGATTAGTATTTGTCAGGGTCTCAGGAAAGAAGAGATGGGAAATGGCTGCTAAATGGGTAGAGTTTTCTTTTGAGGGAGCAATGTTTGGAACTTAATATGGGTGGTGGTTGTAGAACAGTGTGGATGGACTAAACACCACTAAACTGTACACTTTAAAATGGTCTACTAAAAAAAACCTATGGCAACATCATCAAAAATACAATTAAAAATTTTAAGGAAAGAGAGTATTAGAGAATTATATCACATAGTTAATGCAAATATTATTTTCTGGACTTTATGATTTTAATAGTTTAATTAAATGCATGACTGGTTATCATTGTCTTCATCCTAAATAAATCTCATGTTTTAATCCTAATTCTATGTTTATACATGTGCATTCATAATTTGGGGATTGTTTTCTTAAAAAAGAGCACTGCAATGTGAAGAAACTTAAATATCTTCAAACTATCACACTTGGGAATGGTAAAATGAATCTCCATGTTGCCATATTGGAAACAAGCATTTCAATCAATACAAGGTAAGTTGTGCATCAGGCCTTGATAGCAATGAATTCCAATAAGGCTGGAAGGAAAAAAAAATCAGAAACTGTTAGAGCTGAGAAAAAAGAGAACAAAAAAGGAAGAGTTTGCCAAATGTATTTGAGTCTACTGAGGGCATAGCTGCACTTTGGGAGGTTACCTGAACAAAGAATATTGAATTTTTAATTATGCAATTTTTAACATTTGAGGTATAGTTGACATACAATATTATATTAGTTTTAGGTGCCCAACATAGTAATTGACACTTAGATGCATTACTAAATGCTTGCAACAATACATTTTCTCATGTGCTTGTTGGCCATGTCTATGTCTTCCTCTGTGAGATTTCTGTTCATGTCTTTTGCCATTTTATGATTGGATTGTTTGTTTCTTTGGTGTTGAGTTTAATAAGTTCTTTATATCTTGGAAACTTAAGCTAACATATCTTGAGTGTAAGATGCTGGGGTTACTGTATTTTAGATGAGAATGCAAGATAAAGCAGGCTAAAGGAATATAAAAAATATGACGGATATGCAGTATTCAGAAATTGCCTCTGTTTCGGAACTCGAATCAAAAGAAGACAGTTGAGAACGAAATTGCTACTAAGGACAATAACAAGGTTTGGGAACCTTTTTATTTTAGTCATACTAACCTAATTTCATGAAGCTGGACAAAAAAGTTGATTCCTTTGTAAGCCATTGAGATATATGACATGAAGTTAGAACTATATTTTTTATTCAATTGAGTTATCTTATAAAGAAATCTCTGAACTTTCATTTTGTAGGAATCAAGCTTTGAATAGATATCCTTCACAGCATTCAACAGAATCTCAGAAATTTATTTTATTAAATAAATATATTGTTTTCCTGAGATAATTATAATTATATATGCCTTTAATATACAGGGTCAATGAGAATATTATAAAATATGACACTGGAATATAAAATATTGACATATTCGGAAAAAATAATTAGTCCTAAACTTGAGAAATTTCCTCTTATTGAATTCAATAGAATTTAAACATTTCATGAAATATCAGTTTTCATATCCCAAAGGAATCACTTCTTCTTACCTATAAATTGCCAAAGTAATTACAGAAGTCCCTGCATTTATAAAAATGGTCAGAAACAATGACTATTTTACCAACATTTACCAAGTATTTATTCGGAATTCAAGCAAAATAACGATGTCAAGCAGTTTACAGTAGTTTTTGTTTTGTTTTGTTTTGTTTTTGTTTGCAATTTTGTAATTTAAATTTAGCTGGGAGTATTCATGTATGAATTCTCACTTCCAACTTTATAATTTGGCACCTATAAAATTCATTCTTTGCTGATTGACATTTCCCTATGCTTCTGACCTTAAAAAATAGACCAACCTTGAAAAAGAAAATAGACCAAATTTGGATTTCAAAACCAAATTACTGAGCATAATTGTGCTTTAGTGGCCAGAATGTAGACATTTTCAATGTGATTACCAAAAAATTAATACAATTTCCAGAGTGGCTGCACCATTTCACATTCCCAACAACACCTGCCCTACGACCCAGCAATTGCACTGTTGGGAATTTACCCCAAAGATACAGATGCAGTGAAAGGCTAGGACACCTGCACCCCGATGCTTCTAGCAGCAATATCCACAATAGCCAAACTGTGGAAGGACCTCAGTGTCCCTCGAAAGATGAATGGAGGGCAGATCCGGTGGCGCAGCAGTTTAGCGCCACATGCAGCCCAGGGCCTGATCTGGAGACCGGGATCCAGTCCAACGTTGGGCTTCCTGCATGGAGCCTGCTTCTTCCTCTGCCTCTCTCTCTCTTGCTCTGTATCTCTCATGAGTAAATAAAATAAAATCTTAAAAAAATGAAAGATGAATGGATAAAGAAATGTGGTTTATGTATACAATGGAATATTACTCAGCCATTAGAAATGACAAGTACCACCATTTGCTTGGACATGGATGGAACTGGAGGGTATTATGCTGAGTGAAATGAGTCAATCGGAGAAGGACAAACATTATATGCTCTCATTCATTTGGGGAATATAAATAATAGTGAAAGGGAATAGAAGGGAAGGGAGAAGAAATGGGTAGGAAATATCAGAAAGGGACACAGATCATAAAGACTCCTAACTCTGGGAAACGAACTAGGGGTGGTGGAAGGGTAGGAGGGCGAGGGGTGGGGGTGAATGGGTGATGGGCACTGAGGGGGGCACTTGACGGGATGAGCACTGGGTGTTATTCTATATGTTGGCAAATTGAACAATAAAAAGTAAATTTATTATTAAAAAATAAATAAATAAAAAATAAAAACAAAAAAAATAATACATTGAAGAGTCTGGGGGAAAGAAAGGAAAATAGGTAAGTAAAGAATGAAATAAAGGGAGAAAGAGAGGGGAAATCTTAGTTGTATTGTAATTACTTATAACCACTGGAGATATCTGTATATTTTTAACAGCTGAACTGGACTATATGAAATGTTATGTTTAAAATGCAATGTAAGATATGACATGATATTCTTCTTAAGGAAAATATGGTCATGATATCATCACACTTTAGAAAAAATTGGTGATAGACTTTTAAGCTGGATACACATGAGGATGTAGGCATGGTATGGAAAAAGATGGAAAATAAGAAAAAAATGAAAAGGTTAACACAATTCTGAATTTTAAGAGGCTAAGCAAAAACACAAGAGAATAAGAGAAAAGAGGGAGGACATGACTAAGAGGGAAGAGGCCACCATGGCAACAGAGCAGAACAATGACACGGAAACAGATTACCAGGTATGAGTAGATAACATTTTTTTAATGTCTTGTTTTCTAGAACTTCCTGCAAAAACTAAATAAAGCACGCTATATAATATAGTCATCACGCATGAGGATATACTTCCTATCTGCTTGGGTCCATAGCAGTGAAAAGAGAATAACATGTGAGTGAGACAAAAGTAAACACAAGTCTTCAGGAAAAGGGAAAAGCAGACCTACAGGTGGTCATGAGGATTTCAATCTTGAAGAGTTTTCAGAAGTTTGGTGAAAGCACCGAATCCCTGCTTGTATGGGTGTCAGATGTTTAGGTCAAGTTCATGTTCTTTAAAAGGCCAAGAGTCCTCAGCTGAAATCTGACTTGCAGAATACTATCGTAAGGAGCAATAAACAGAAAGGAGAGCATTTAACAAGAAGAATGAGTCACTTGATGGTGTAAGATAATTTAACGTAAACCAACTAGACTGCAAAAAAATTGCAACTATAGAAGATGTAAGTCAAAATATTATGACAATTTTTCTATTTCTTTGTTTCTATTTTTAAAGATCTTATTTATTTATTCACAAGAACACAGAGAGAGAGGCAGAGACACAGGCAGAGGAGAAGCAGGCTCCATGCAGAGTATCTTTAAATAAAGGGATAGCCCTGCTCAGTACCTCTGTTGTCCCCATGTTGAATCCCTTCATATATACACTGAGAAACAAGTGAAAGACGCTTTTATGCACATGACCAAAAGATGGAGATTTTCTCAGTGAAGTGAACCATTTTAGTGATATTACTGAGATCATGAGTAAAATAGAGCAAGAAATGTGGGGTGCTACAATGCTTGTATTCAAAAATAATATTGACTATTTTTCCTGACAGAATTTTCATGTGTCCTGACTAATCTCCAAAGCCTCATTCTCTCCCCTATCTGTCCCTTATTTGGGCAAAATCATTTGTGTCTTTATTTGGTGTTTTATCTATTTCTCTTCAAAATTCTCTCAGAGGACGGACAGAGTGCGTGGCGGTTTGGGGGAAGTGGGGGTTTTTATGGGGGTTGGGAGTTGTGGGTTGGGGTGGGGCTTGTGAGTTGGCGGGTTACGGGTGGGGTGTGTGGGGGGTGTGTATGGGGCTTGGGGTTGTGGGTGTGGGTGTGGGGTGTGGTGGGGTGGGGTGGGGGGTGTGGGGGGGGGTGGGGGGGGGTGTGGTGGGTTGTGTGGGTGGGTGTGGGGTGTTGGGTGTGTTTTGGTGTGGTGGGGGTGGTGGGTGGGGTTGGTTTGTTGGGGGGGGTGGGGTGGTGTGGGGGTTTGGGTGGGGGGGTGTGGTGTTGGGGTGTGGGTGGTGGGGGGGTGTTGGTGTGGGTTGTGTGGTGGTGTGTTGTGGGGTGGTTGGTGGTGTGGGTGGTTTGGTGTGGTGTGGGGTGTTGGTTGGTGGTTGGTTGGGTGTGGGGGGTGTGTGGGTGGGGTGGTGGTGTTGTGGGTGGTGGGGTGTGTGGTGGTGGTGGGGGTGGTGGGGGGGGGTGGGGTTGGTGGTGGGTTGTGGGTTTGGGGGGTGTGGGGTTTGTGGGGTGGGGTGGGTTTGGTGTGGGGTGTGGGTGGTGTTGTGTGGGGTGGGTGTGGTGGGTTGGGGGGTGTGGTGGGGTGTGTGTTGTGGTGGTGGTGGGTGTTGGTGTGGGTGTGGGGTGTGGTGGGTGTGGTGGTGTGGGTGTGGGGTGGTAGGGGTGTGGGGGGGGGTGGGTTGTGGGGGGTGGGTTGGGGTTGTTTGGTGTGTGGGTGGGGTTGGTGTGGGGTGGGGGGGTTGTTGTTGTGGTTGCGGGTGGTTGTGGTTAGACTTTAATTTTTCCATGTTCCTTTCCACTGTTGTGGAATTCAGAGATTCAATTTTACACATATTCTATATAGAGTTAATGCACCACCTACATTTTTAAAACTTAGCTGAAAAGCACATATTTCTAGGAACCCACAAACTGTCACTGACTCAAGGCAAAATAAAAAATAGGAATAGACCTATAACTATGAGGGAAATTGAATCACTAATCACTATGTCTTTAAATACTATGGATTTTTTTTGTTTCTGTAAATAGAGATCATGGCAATCATTTCAAACAGTTTCTAAATTTCTTTACCTTGTTATTATTATTCTTTATCACACACTCTACCAGTAAAAAAACAAAACTCAAACAAAACACTTAAATTTCATAGTATATGTATATTTGTTCATAAATTATATATTTACTATAGTATAGAATATTTAAACATGTTAATAGAAAAATAGAAATTGAGC
Organism: Nyctereutes procyonoides; assembly: GCF_905146905.1. Taxonomy (NCBI): domain Eukaryota; kingdom Metazoa; phylum Chordata; class Mammalia; order Carnivora; family Canidae; genus Nyctereutes; species Nyctereutes procyonoides. The sequence continues at coordinate 29,517 of NW_026574948.1, read as the reverse complement.
AAGGAAATTAGGCAAAAGAATCAATATATTTTATAGTATAACTGTGATATAAATTAATTTTAATGTTAATGGTACAACTATTAGATTCAAGTTGTTAAAACACATATTATTATATTTGCAAATATCAGCTTAATTTTGTGATAAATTATGTGAAAGTCTTATTCTAAGCCTATTTGATCTTTATACTTGCTAGGGCCTTCATAGCTCAAAATGGACACTTCACAATGCATGCCACTCACATCAGAAGAAGTGAAAATGACAATAATTTTTCTTCTGCCCTATTTGAATTTTTTGATATTAAATTACTACATTTCTGTCTTCTCTAATGTAAATCTGCTGCCTAAACTTTTATTTCTATATAAATCGTTTCAAAGTGGACAGAAAGTCTTTATTTGGAATATTTTAATAGAGATTAAAATATTTCCAAGTTTTCCAAATGGGTGGATGAGCGTTTTCATACTCAATGAAGTTATATAATCTTCAGTAACAATAACCATGGCAATAATTTCAAGCAAACAATTTTTAAATTTCTTCAGCTTAATGCATTTCTTTTTGAAAACCTGTTACTTTTTATATACTATTAAAATTCCATGCATTTTGGGATAGAATGGTGGGGAAATGTCTTGATGCAAGCATACTATTATTGATGGGTATTTGTCATCATAGAAAAGAGAAATTTGGAATATGTCTACTTGTAATGTATATTTAATGTGTATTTAAAGATGTGTATTTAAAAAATACTTTGTGTGAGAAATTCTGATTCTCTGATACATTTTTTGAAAATATACCATTAAATGCTTCCTCCATTGTCCTATTCTCCCTACTTCCTCTTCTGACCCTTTGAATGTAAAAACCATCCCTAGAGAGAAGGCTGTACAAAAACAGCCTGTGGGCTTGTCCTGAAGGTTGTGGTTTGCTTGTCAATGGTCTAAATTACATCAAGAAGCCAGAGATGGCCCTAAAGCCAGGATGAAGGTCTGCTATCTTGTCTACTTTACTATATCAAGGTGATGCAATCTACCTGTTATGTTCTATTAGTCCATAAAAATAGGTTCAAAATTCAACAACTCAGTATTTAGTCCCAAGACTGTTTTGGATTTAAACTAACAAATGGAACATAATTTAAAACACAGTTGCAATTGGTGTTACCAGCTAATTCAGTATATGAATCTACTGTCATGCTTTAAGATTCATCTGGGGTAGGGCAGGTAAATATTTTAATTAAATGGCTATGTGGGATGGATCACCATTCCTACATCATTTTCAAAAGTATTTGATAGTAGTAGCAAATACTGCAATTTTGCCAAGGAAAGATGCTTTGATGTATTATTTGTTAATGAGGGTGAACTCCATGGTTTTCTACTTGGCTCTGAGCATATCTGTGTTAACAATATATTTAGGATGATTTTTCACATGCAGTAGAAACACTATAATTACCCTAAATACCCCACTTTCATTTCAGACCAGCAATTACGATTCCTTTCAATGCTGTTCATACCTCCTTGTGAATCAATACCTTGTACAAATGATTTTGTTCTGGATCTTCACCAGTTACACAGTTAAGGGATATATAAGTGGATTGCATAATATAAAACTGTTCCAAGTTTTGTCATTTTACATCTTTGGATTTATTTTTCTAATATTTCAAATTTAATCAGGATAAATCATTCATAAATCCAAGTTGCTGTCTCATTGAACAAAACATTATAGCCATCATCAGAAGTTTGAACTCCATTAAATCCACAACCACTACTCAGGCCTCACTCTGACCTGTGATGTGCTGGTAAGCTAGCTTTCTGAAAGTAACATCCTAATTTTTAACAAAAAAAAAAAAAAGAAAGAAAGAAAAAAGAAAGAGAAAAAGAAAGAAAAAAAGAAAGAAGAAAGAAAAAAGAAAGAAAGAAAGAAAGACGAAAGAAAGAAAGAAAGAAAGAAGAAAGAAAGAAAGAAAGAAAGAAAGAAAGAAAGAAAGAAAGAAGAAAGAAAGAAAGAAAGAAAAAAGAAAGAAGAAAAAAGAAAGAAAGAAATGAAAGAGAAAGAAAGAAAGAAAGAGAAGAAAGAAAGAAAGAAAGAAAGAAAGAAAGAAAGATAGAAAGAGAAAATCACAATCATTGAAAATATATCAATAAATTCAGCCTTCTGTAGAATTATATTTACTTTCCCAGGGTATATCACCCTTAGAATATACTCTCACATATATTCCCCCAGGCTTTTGTCAATTTTAGTTGATAAATTATTGCTATATTCTTAATATGTACCCCCAAATTATATGTTGAAATCCTAACCTCCAAAGATGATGCTATTAGGAGATAGGGCTGTTCTAGAACAGGCAAATTTATAGGGAAAGTAAACATGTTAGAGATTGCCAGGATTTGGGAGCTGGAGAGTTGAACAGTTGAAGCACAGTTTTTTATTAGAGTAGGAAAGCGATTGCATATGACACTACAGTTGTCATGGGTATATCACACTACAGTTGCCAAAACAAGTAGAAAGAACATTACAACACAAAGAATAACTCTAATGTGTGCAAATTAAAAAAAATAGATCCAGGATCTTAAAATATAATGCAGAAAGATTTAATTGTATTATGAATGTATGAAACAACCTCACTGAATGGAGAGGGGGAAGAAAAGATGCTAACTTATGTGTAGAAATGAGTGAATTAGTAAGACTCAAGTCAAAAGTCCCATATTCTGGTTGATGAAGTTGCTTCTATAATACATTTCTATTGTAATGGAATAATTGAGTCATTGGCAGATGGTAGGAGCCATTGTTTCACTGTTGGAGTGATACATATGAGCAAGAGGACAAATGAAGAATGATTCATGTGATATTGGGTTAAAGTGGAAGATATTAGTATGAATTCATGAGTAGCTTAACGTAGATACAGAAGGAAACATATGCAAACACATATTTGTGTGTATAGATCTGGTTAGGTATAAACATATATTCCCTTGCTTGTCACCTGAGAGTATCCAGACAGACAAAATTCAATAAAGTGAGAGCCCTAGACGTTACTTTTTTGTTCATTTTTTTCTATTAATATAAGTTAAGTATTATGATGTGTTTAAAGTATTAATTTAAAATGTTAACAAGATATTAGCCATCATTGGTGATGTATCTTTGAAATTGTTTGTCTATTAAAATGTGATTGGTTTTGCTAAAAGTTGTTCTATATGAACAGTTATCTAGAAGAAAACATTGTTTGGATTAACACTCTCTAAGAAGTTAGATAAATAAAGGCAGGAGGAGGATTACATTAATATATAATCAATGGGGGGATTCCCTGGGTGGACACAGCGGTTTAGCGCTGGCCTTGGCCCAGGGCGCGTTCCCTCCCTCCGGAGGACCGGGATCAAATCACACGTTGGGATCCTGGTGCATGGAGATGTTCTCCTCCTGTGTGTCTCTGCCTCTTCTCTGCTTGCTGTGTGCCTATCATAAATAAATTCATTTTAAAAAATATAATCAACTGGTCTATATTATATGTTTGGGTACAACTTGTAGAATGAACTGCATCTTAAAAGAGATTTGAGTCACAAATGTGATTTCAAGCATGTTGAAATACATATATATGTATATAAAACACACATATATATGTAAAACACACAAATATATACATTTATCTATCTATCAATCTATCTATCTATTTATCTATCTATACAAAACATATTGAGACAGTCTAACTCAGTTGACCCTTGAACAACATAGTGATTGGAGCACTGCCTCCCTGGAAAGTAAAATCCATGTATAACTTTTTACTCTCTAAAATCTTATCTGCTGAAAGACTACTATTAATAGAAAGGCTTACTGGTAACATAGTCTATTAACACATATTTTGTATGCTATATGAATTATATCGATATATAATTCTTACAATTCTTACAATAAAATAAGCTGGAGTAAAGAAGATGTTAATAAGAAATACATTTACAGTACTGTATGTATTTATCAAAAAAATCTACATATAAGTGAAACAGTGTAGGTCAAACTTGTGTTGTTCAATAGTCACCTGTACAAGTATAACTTAAACTAAGGCTTTCTCAATATTCTGATTATTCTGATCCTACTAATGAGCCAAACAATGAGTTTACTTAAAACTCCAAGTAAAAGCACTAATTTTTGTTGAGATATTCTGATAAAGCTTCTCATTTTTAAATGTCTGTCACTTACAAGTTTGTTACCACAGATTATCTAAACCTTAATAAGGGTCTAGCACTTCTAAACTAAGATATTCCTATTCAAACTTCTTCCCATTCCCAACTAGATTAAGCTGCACCACCTGCCTTTTCTGTTGTTTGTCTATGACATATCACCTTCTATTATGTCCACTAGAACTGGTACATTTGGCCTCCAAAACCTGCCTCCCTAGAGAGATTATTACTGTTGGTTTTTGCTTTTTTTTTTCTTCTGTCTTTGTTAACTTTTAAAAAATATTTTCTTGTTGGAGTTCAATTTGCCAACATATAGCATAACACACAGTGCTCATCCCGCCAAGTGCCACCCTCAGTGCCCATCACCCAGTCACCCCATCCCCCCACTCACCTCTCCTTCCACTACCCCGTGTTCATTTCCCAGAGTTGGGATTCTCTCATGTTCTGTCTCCCTCTCTGATATTTCCGACTCATTTTCTCTCCTTTCCCTTTATTCCCTTTCACTAATTTTTATATTCCCCAAATGAATGAGAACATATAATGTTTGTCCTTCTCCGATTGACTTACTTCACTCAGCATAATACCCTCCAGTTCCATCCACGTCGAAGCAAATGGTGGGTATTTGCCATTTCTAATGGCTGAGTAATATTCCATTGGATACATAGACCACATCTTCTTTATCCATTCATCTTTCGATGGACACCGAGGCTCCTTCCACAATTTGGCTTTTGTGGACGTTGCTGCTAGAAACATTGGGGGGCAGGTGTTTTGGCGTTTCACTGCATCCGTATCTTTGGAGTAAATCCCCAGCAGTGCAATTGCTGGGTCGTAGGGCAGATCTATTTTTAACTCTTTGAGGAACCTCCACACAGTTTTCCAGAGTGACTGCACCAGTTCACATTCCCATCAATAGTGCAGGAGGGTTCCCCTTTCTCCACATCCTCTCCAACATTTGTTGTTTCCTGCCTTTTTAATTTTCCCCATTCTCACTGGTGTGAGGTGGGATATGATTGTAGTTTGGGTTTGTATTTCCCTGATGGCCAGTGATGCGGAGCATTTTCTCATGTGCTTGTTGGCCACGTCTATGTCTTCCTCTGTGAGATTTCTGTTCATGCCTTTTGCCCATTTCATGATTGGATTGTCTGTTTTTTTTGCTGTTGAGGTTAATAAGTTCTTTGTAGATCTTGGATACTAGCCCTTTATCTAATAGGTGATTTGCAAATATCTTCTCCCATCCTGTAGGTTGATTGTTGACTGTTTCTTTTGCTGTGCAGAAGCTTTTTATCTTGATGAAGTCCCCTTAATTCATTTTTGCTTTTGTTTCCCTTGCCTTAATAGATTTATCTTGCAAGAAGTTGCTGTGGCCAAGTTCAAAAGGGGTGTTGCCTGTATTCTTCTCTAGGATTTTGATGGATTCTTGTGTCACGTTTACATCTTTCATCCATTTTGAGTATATCTTTGTGTATGGTGTAAGAGTATGGTCTACTTTCATTCTTCTGCATGTGGATGCCCAATTTTCCCAGCACCGTTTATTGAAGAGACTGTCCTTTTTCCAGGAGATAGTCTTTGCTGCTTTGTCGAATATTATGACCATAAAGTTGAGGGTCCACTTCTGGATTCTCTATTCTGTTCCATTGATCTCTGTATCTGTTTTTATGCCACTACCACACTGTCTTGATGACTACAGCTTTGTAGTACAGCCTGAAATCTGGCATTGTGATGCCCCCAGCTCTGGTTTTCTTTTTTAAAATTCCCCTGGCTATTCGGGGTCTTTTCTGATTCCACACAAATATTAAGATTATTTGTTTCAACTCTCTGAAGAAAGCCCATGGTATTTGGATAGGGATTGCATTAAATGTGTAAATTGCCCTGGGTAGCATGGACATTTTCACAATATTAATTCTTCCAATCCATGAGCATGGAATATTTTTCCATCTCTTTGTGTTTTCCTCAATTTCTTTCAGAAGTGTTCTGTAGTTTTTAGGGTATAGATCCTTTACCTCCTCGGTTAGGTTTATTCCTAAGTATCTTATGCTTTTGGGTGCAATTGTAAATGGGATTGACCCCTTAATTTCTTTTTCTTCAGTCTCATTGTTGGTGTATAGAAATGCCACTGATTTCTGCGCACTGATTTTGTATCCTGCCATAATGCCGAATTGCTGTATGAGTTCTAGCAATCTTGGGGTGGAGTCTTTTGGGTTTTCCATGTACAGTATCATGTCATCTGCAAGGAGGGAGAGTTTGACTTCTTCTTTGTCACTTTGTGTTTTTTTATAAATTTATTTTTTATTGGTGTTCAATTTGCCAGCATATGGAATAACACCCGTTGCTCATCCCATCAAGTGCCCACCTCAGTGCCCGTCACCCAATCACCCCCACGCACCACCCACCTCCCCTTCCACCACCCCTAGTTCATTTCCCAGAGATAGGAGTCTTTCATGTTCTGTCTCCCTTTCTGATATTTCCCACTCATTTTTTCTCCTTTCCCCTTTATTCCCTTTCACTATTTTATACTGGCTTGAGTGCAATTGAATTTTTTCTTGTGGTTCCTCAAGCGAATGTTTATCTTTGGACTAGTACTTCACAGACTCTTTGCAGATGTCCTTAAGGATTTCTGTAGTTATACATTAACTATTTGAATAATGCAACCCTTATTAGTGAATAAAAGGGTTCAAATAAGTTTACTCTTTTAATCTAAGTAATAATCGTGTTTTCCAAGGACTTGAAATTCCTAATTATGAAGCTTTCTAGAGAAATGGAAATTAGAATTATGAGATTAGAGCATTGAAAAAATGTTTTTAATAGTTTTAGGAAGATTCCTCAGAATCATTGAATGAAAGTAAAAGTAATCATATTTTCAGTAATGAATTTTTAAAAAATTGCTTGCAAATTTGTAAGTCAAATGAGAATCCCTTTTGACCAAAATTTCTAAAATACCAGCAGGATCCCTGGTGCGCAGCGTTAGCCGCCTTTGGCCCAGCGCATCCTGGAGATCCGGATGAATCCACGTCGGGCTCTGGTGCATGAGCCTGCTCTCCCCTCCTGTATCTCGCCTCTCTCTCCTCTCCCTCTGTGACTATATAAATAAACAAAAATAAAAAAAATCAAATATTTTTTTTTTGTCGATCTAAAAACATGGCACAATTGAGGTCAGATGCATTTATATAGGGGTTCTAAACAGATGGAAGTATTAATCTAATTACCATGAACGAGAAGGAGTGAGGTAGATGAAAGATATGGTTCTATCACTTCCCTAAACCAAAATTAAGGGTGGAATATCTACACAAAGGAAATAAATCTTTCCTGGCTGGAAGTTTGCTGAGTTTTTTAATATGGAGGCTTACACTATTGTTGCCAAAGGAAAAGAATCTGTGCATTTTTTCTTCAGGTCAGAATTACTTAACATAATTTTGCTAGGTAGAAAACAAACTGGAATTGAGAGAAAGATTTTGGCAAATAAACCTTATATCAGGTAATGATTTAATTGACATTATGCTGCTATGGAAAACATTGCATCTATTTTACAACAATTTACCAAACAGATCAGTAACATAGAGTATATTGGTTATATTCCAGACAGAGGAATGAAAGAAGTAGGAATAATATAATCTACATTTGTAAGACTACCAAGGTGAGTCTTACACAAAACCTTTCAACATTACTAAAATACTAAGTTTAAGTCCAAAATACAGTTGTGGTATACAGATCCCTTCAATTTCTCTAGGCTTGTTTTCTCTATCTGTATAACAGCATATGAAGTACTAATTGAACCACATTTTTGAATGTTCAAAAATACGTGATATCTTTTACTGAGTGCTAAACAGTTTTAATAGCATATATTTAATGAACTAGAGATGTGGATTAAATTTCTCCTACTTTAGGGGTCCCTGGATGCTCAACTGTTAAGCATCCAACTCTTGGTTTTGGCTCAGATCATGATCTCGGTGTCCTGAGATCAAGCCCCTCATTGGCTCCAGGCTCAGTGAGGAGTCCACTTCCCTTTCCCCTTGCTCATCCCTACCCCCCTTCCACACACTGTCTCTAAAATAAATAAAATAAAAACTTTAAAATTTTTTCTCCTACTTTATATATGGAAAATCTGAGGCACAAAAATGTTATATATTCTGTGCAGTATTCCATTTTGTATTTGTAAGAAAACCTTTACTGGATTCAAGCTGAATATCTCAAAAACCCTTTTTAAAGCATCAGATATATGAATTCTCCAAATGTATGCCATTATCTAACACCGCTGTGCTATTTGCATACATTTATAACTCAGTCTTCTTTCCTTCTGTATATTTTTAGTCTCAATATAATTATTACTTTCTCCTAAAAGTCCTCCCAGAACTCCAAAATTACTTAGAAGCTATATGGTATGCCCCATAATATTTTAATATCCCTTATGACAACACTAATTATACACTATGTATTAATATTAGAGTTAGGTGTTTGTCTCCTTACTTAAGGACAAGTTTCTCAAACATAGGGATTTAGAGCCTTGCAACATCTGAAATGAGAGATACACAAGATATGTTTAATCAATTAACAAATTACGTATAGCAAATTATACTTATAAAAGGCATATTTTATTTAAAGTCATGGTTTCTAGTAGCTAATATACAATAAAAAATGCTATGTAAAGCTTGTGTTACCGACGTGAGAGAGTAAATTATTGCAGCAGGGTGTTTTCATTAGGGAGAATAAAATGTGAGGGTGAGACTGAACTACAGGATTCTTCAAGAGAATGTCCTATATGGGATAAGTAATGAAATAGAAAAACATGATCAGAAGAAATGAACAAGGGCGCTTGGTGGCTCAGTTGGTTGAGTGTCTGCCTTTGGCTCAGGTCATGATCCCAGGGTCCGGGAATCAAGCCCAGCATGGGACTCCTTGCTCAGCAGGGAGCCTGCTTTTCCTTCTCCCTCTGGCCCCCACTCTTCTCCCGCTCTCTATCTCAAATAAATAAAATCTTTTTAAAAAAGAAATGAATGAAAGATTTTTTGTTTTTATGGCAACGTTGTGATTTGTAGCAATTATCACAATTTTTTTTTGAAAAATACAACCTTTTTTGTAACATATCCCAGAAGACTTCTTTCACCTGCTGGTTCCTTAGGGTATAAATGAAGGGATTTAGTAAAGGGGCGATTGAGGTATACAGCAAAGCTACACCTTTGGATACAGTCACCCTTTCTTTGGCAGATGGCTTAATATACATAAAGATGCAGCTCCCATATGTCATGGAGACAACAATCATATGGGAAGTACAGGTGGAAAAAGCCTTGGTCCTTTGCTGTGCAGAAGGGAATTTCATAATGGTCTTCATGATGCAAGTGTAGGAGAGAATCACTAACACCAATGTGACCACAAGTGTCACCACGGCGAAGATGAAAGACATCAATTCTAGGACATGTGTGTCTGTGCAGGATATCTGCAGGATGGGGGAAGTTTCACACATAAAGTGATCAATCGTTTTGGAAGCACAGAAATCCAGCTTGAGTCCCATGAGCAATGGGGGAAAGATGATTAGGAATCCAGTCAGCCAAGAAGCAAGTACAAGCTGATAGCACACTCGGCTGTTCATAATGATTGGGTAATGCAAGGGTTTGCAGATGGCAACATAGCGGTCATAGGACATAGCAGCCAAAGGTAAAACTCTGTAACTCCCAGTAAAAGAATAAAAAATAATTGAGCCACACAGTTATTATATGAGATGGTTTTTTCTTTAGTCACTATGGTTTTCAAGTATCTGGGAATACATACCGTTGTGAATATGATTTCTAGAAATGAGAAATTACGGAGAAAGAAATACATTGGCATCTTGAGGCGAGGATCCAGCAGGGTGAGGAGGATAATGGTTAAGTTCCCCATCAAGCTCAAGGTGTAATTAAGAAATAAAAACACAAAAATCACAACTTGCAATTGTGGGTCATCTGTCAGTCCTAGGAGAATAAACTCTATTTCCGTTGAATGGTTTTTCATCTCTCTTTTATAAGCCTTATCAAATATACATAAGAAAAGAGGACAAAGTCAAACATATACATGAATATAATATACTGTAGTGTAATGTGAATTAACCTATATATACACACATTAACCTATATATATATATAACTATATAAAACCTAAATATATATAAATAGGCCTAAATGTATATAAATTGAATATATAGAAATTAACCTAAATACATATAAACTAAATGAATAAGTGCAGCCTGAGTGCCTCAGAGGTTTAGCGCCACCTTCGGCCCAGGGTGTGATCGTGGGGTCCCAGGATGGAGTCCCACATCGGGCTCCCTGCAGGGAGCCTGCTTCTCCCTCTGCCTGTGTCTCTGACTCTCTCTCTATCTCTCATGAATGAATAAAATCTTTTTAAAAAATCTAAATGAATATATATACTAATTACATATTTTAACTAAATATATATATTAACCTAAATATTTATAAATTTACCTAAAGTGGAAAAGGACATATATTCTCTAATTTATCTATTTGTAAATTATTTTTCCATCTGAAATTTACAATGATACATAATTACATGCATTACATTAATTACATACATTACATAAAGATAACTAAATTCTTTCCTATCCATTTTTCTCTTTATAGTAATATTTCTCACAATTTTTTCTCTGGAACTTGAATAATTTCTTTGGCTAATATGCATTTTCACCCATTCTTCCTGAGTCAACTCAACTCTACATGCATAATTTAAATAAAAGAATATGAATCATTTTTAGTGTAGTTTTCCATCATTTTTATTTCACCTGAGCAAAAGAGACTAAGTTGTTCTGTGTTTTAGAAATTGTATCCAATGGGATCCCTGGGTGGCGCAGCGGTTTGGCGCCTGCCTTTGGCCCGGGCGTGATCCTGGAGACCCGGGATCGAATCCCACATTGGGCTCCCGGTGCATGGAGCCTGCTTCTCCCTCTGCCTATGTCTCTGCGCCTCTCTCTCTCTCTCTGTGACTATCATAAATAAATAAAAAAATTAAAAAAAAAAAAAGAAATTCTATCCAAGTGATTTTCAAAACCAGGATTTAGAGTTATATATGATAATTCCTATGATAGTCAATGACTAAGCAGGATTGACTTCCATTAATTAGATAAAGTGAATTTTTTTCTGCACTAAGAATACACAATTATTATCAACTTTCTTGACTGGCTATGCTATGACATTCAAATGGTTGATTGTCTTTCAGGATATATAATAAATACAACAAAGGAAAACATGACAAAAACAAACAACATATTTTAATAAAAATATTCTATTTTTTTCAATTAACCTTTTTGAGGTGTATTCCTAATGTATCCACATAATTTGGGTCACTGCTTTTTAATATTCCCCCATATTTTTGTAAAACTATTGATTACTTCAGAAATTACTGTAGGAAAGTAAAATCTGCCACCCCAAAATGTGTCTCTTTGACATGACGATTAATTTAAGTTGATTTTTTTAAGAAATGGAGGTCTCAGAATGTTTTCCTTTTTACCTCCTCAAATGTCTAAAAGAATTTATATGAAAGACTTGCTCCAAAAAGGGAGATATTACCACAAATAATTATGGTTGTCTGTATGCTAATATGAATTGGCAAGATCTAAAATGTGGTCGAGAGGGAGGACCTTAGCAAAGTCTGGTTCTTAAAATTCTTCTTTATGTTCATTCTTTCTGTGTGGCCCAGCAAAAAATTGTTTCCCAAACACTTACTCTTTTTCATTTTCCTTTGAATTCTCTTCCTTGTCTTTGAAGTCCCAGACCCCTACCTCCTTTGTAGCTCAAAATGGTAGCCTCAAATGCCTGACTGCCCAAAATTCTCATAATCTTACAAAGCTCCTGTCCTATTTATATGCAATTAATTTGATATTGTCCTGTTAATGTCTCATGTCAATTTAATTCTTAAACCAGCAAAAAAGAATCTGAAAAGGAGAGTAAAATTTTTCCTCTCAAACATTATATTACTCTCTGTCCTTTCTAAGTATAAAAATTCTATTTATTTCCATGTTATATATAGTATTCCATTTTATGTGAAAATGCTAGTCTGTTTCATTATATGCGTTACCTGCAACGTTTTAAAGGAAATAAATTATTAAAGCACTCTGTTATTTTTAGTCTTTTGCTTTTGTCTTATTAATATTGCTATCTGTTTCTTAATTTTTTTGTTAGGAGAGGAACAAAACTAGGATTCTCCATGCTTAATGTGGTTTTCTGAAACAGATTTTAGGGAATAGCTTAAATTTTATTAATGGCAATTGAAGACTTGTAGTCTTCAGCCACTGAGTGGTCACAAACTTTTTTTATAAAAATGTATGTTTATGTTCATCTTAAAACTCCCAATTTTGCTCTATTTTTGACTTGAAAAAGTATGCTCTAGGAGTTATTCATACAATTTTGGTTACCGGGTGGCTCTATCAGACTGTTCTAGAACTATGTTATTCCATTTGAGAGAACAGTTGTTCAGCATTTTTTCCACATCACTTAACCAAGGGCAATACATAATTCATACAGAGAATCAGAGAAAAATGAAATTTAGATGCAACTGTATATGAATAAGATAGATTACAATATCTGTTAATACACAGCCAACAAATGACTGTAGCATATAAGTGTAAAAACACTTATAGACCTTAAAAATTGAGAACTCAAATTCAACTCCCTGAATTGGACTTGCGCATTTGATATAACTTCTGATTTTGAAGTCAAGTTAAAATTATAGTTGCCTTACCTCCTTGAACCTATTGTATCTAGTGTTCCCTTAAGTGTGCATGGCAGAGATGTATCTTGACATAATTAATTATGATTTTACTCTCTTATCATATTTTATTTTCTGAGCTGGATACTTACTATATGAATGATTTTTGTGGGAAGGACCATTATATACAGTCCTTCTGTAAAGAATTTCCACATTCCCTCAGATTCATACTCACTTTGAAGCTCAGAACTCAAGTATTAATAATTTTAATGGACATCCATCTTCTATTCCAGATAAGTTGCATTTTGTGAAAGCTTGTTGTTACAATTGCTGTCATTCAAAACCTCAAAATGAGTAGTTATACTTTAAAATAAAATGAAATACAGCAACTGAAAAAGACTCGGGGCATCATCTGATGAAAGATAAGCAGCTGTTCCAAGAGAAATTCCATACTGGTCCCTGCACACTTATGAAATGCTGCAATTTTATCACTTTCTACTTACTGTAGATCCAGGGGTTCTACTGAAATAAAGGAAAAGAAAACCTAATCTTTGGGGATCAAAGGTCCAAAAGTACTAATGACTGGCAATAAAAGACACCACTGTAATCCACTTTAAATAAAAGTTGAAGTAAAAGTATCCCAGAGGAGTATAATAAGTGATTTATAATAATTGATGAAATATTTAACAGGATCATCAGCAGTTCACTGTCCTGGGGCAACACTGAAAAATCCCAAACCGGTTTATACAAGCCCAAGACACTACTTTGCTTCCAATTAGCAAAGAAGCAATTTCAGACATTAATGTAAACCATCTTACACTCTGACACCTGGTAGTGAGTTATATTTACAAGTAACAAGCATAATATTTTATCAGATTAATAAGTTGAGGCTTCAGATGGATGTTTGATGAAATTATTTTGATCCTTCAAGTGAACTGATTTTACCTGTAAAATACATTTTATGTTAATGCCCAAAACTAGAAATGATCCAATATCCACCATCTTGTAAATAGTTTAACAGATTATGGCATATGTATATAATGCAATGAATTAGATATAAAAAATGATTGAGGGGATCCCTGGGTGGCTCAGCAGTTTAGCCCCTGTCTTCAGCCTGGGGCATGATCTTGGAGTCCTGGGATTGAGTCCCACATCGGGCTCCCTGCATGGGGCCTGCTTCTCCCTCTGCCTGTGTCTCTGCCTCTCTCTCTCTCTCTCTCTCTCTGTCTCTGTCTCTCATGAATAAATAAAAAAAAACTTTAAATGATTGAATCTTAGAAATATTATGCTAAGTGAAAGAAGCCAAATGCAATATCTATATACTCTATGATTATATTTCTATAATTCAGAAAATCACCGAACTATAGGGGTAGAAATCTAATCAAAGGTTTTAGAGGCTAATAGTGAGAATGAATGACCATAAAAGTGTCATGAGAAAACATTTTACAATGGAAATATTTTATATCTTGATTGCAGGGGTGGTTGCATGACTATATATTTTTCAGAGTTCATCAAAATATATCCCCCCAAAAGGTGATCTTTTTTGTAGTTAAATTCTATCTCAATAATCTAGCAAATATATTTGAATGTGACCTACTTTTTTTTAACTAGACTATTAATTAGATTACTTAGATGTCCACTGTCTGATATAACAGCCATTAGCCACATGTGGATATATGCATTTAAATTTAAAGTGATAAATATTAAATTAAAAATTAAATATTTAGTTCCTCACTTGGGGGTCATGGGATGGGAAACTGCTACTGTGCTAAGATCTAAAATCGCCAAAATTAACAGTAATTTATCATCTCAGCCTTCCTCTGGGAGTTACAAGCCTTCATTAGACTCTAAAGTTCTAAACTGATTCCATCACACAGATTCTCCCAATGCAAATGATGCCCAGGTAGGGAGCAATATTCTGGGTGCTTCCTATTTCACCATCTTCTTAAAGTTCCCACAAGGATCCACTCATTTTCATGACAAGGTTGTAAACTCCAAGTAAATAACATACTTGACTGGAACAGATTCATATTTAAAGTCAATATATTCCTCTTTTTTCTACATTGATCAGTGTATCAGGTATCAGGTTTTAAATAACCATTCTTTAATAATTTTGAATACAATATATATATGTATTCAAATTTTGCAGATAAACTCCAATATCGATTTCTTTTATTAAAAAGAAATAAACTATGTCCTTAACATATTAATTTGGTTTGGTGAGGTTTTTCTTTTGGTTTGGTTTGGTTTTGGTTTTGGTTTTATCTTCTTTTTCTCTAATTCA
This sequence comes from Nyctereutes procyonoides, assembly GCF_905146905.1. Lineage (NCBI taxonomy): Eukaryota > Metazoa > Chordata > Mammalia > Carnivora > Canidae > Nyctereutes > Nyctereutes procyonoides. The sequence continues at coordinate 14,394 of NW_026574948.1, read as the reverse complement.
TGAGCTACAGATACGCCTAGAAAGGAATTCCCTCTAATCTTGTGACAACTTCCTGACTTTTTCCATAGTGATACATTTGTCAAATTTCACATAATCTATTTAGAATTTGTGAAACTGTAATAAATAAATGCCACAAATAGCTGTTAGTTTTCTTTTTCTTATTGAAGTTTGATTTGCCAACATATACCATAACACCCGCCAAGTGCCCCCCTCAGTGCCTGTCACCCAGTCACCCCCACTCCCTACCCTCCGCCCCTTCCACAACCCCTAGTTCGTTTCACAGAGTTAGGAGTCTCTCATGTGCTGTCTCCCTTTCTGATACTTCCCACTCATTTAGAGACTAATAGTGAGTCCTGGGATGGAGTCCCACATCAGGCTCCCTGCATGGGGCCTGCTTCTCCCTCTGCCTGTGTCTCTGCCTGTTTGTCCCCACTATTTTTTATATTCCCCAAACGAATGAGACCATATAATGTTTGTCCTTTTCTGATTGAATTATTTCACTCAGCATAATCCCCTCCGTTCCATCCACGTCGAAACAAATGGTGGGTATTTCTCATTTCTAATGGCTGAGGATATTCCACTGTATACATAGACCACAGCTTCTTTATCCATCATCTGTCAACGGATGCCATGGCTCCTTCCACAGTGTGGCTATTGTGGACATTGCTGCTATAAACATCGGGGTGCAGGTGTCCGGGCATCTGTATCTTTGGGGTAAATCCCCAGCAGGGCAATTGCTGGGTCATATCTGCCAACACTTTGATTTTGGCCTAGTGAAACTGATTTCAGATTTTAGGATTCCAAAATTGTGAAAGAATTAGTTTTCATGGTTTCAGCCATCTATTTTGTCATAATTTGTTACAGTATCCACAGAAAATTAATACATTGTCTAGTAAAATAAATGGCAATATATACAGTTATAGTTAAAAAAAAAAACAGTTACAAAAATCAAGCCTTGGGAACATAAAGAAGAGCCTTCATTTCCTAATAGATGGCACTCAGATCCTTCAAAGATCTTCCTCATAAAAGAATTCTAAAAATTCTGAAACAAATTTAAAAAGAAAATGAAAGGATGAGTGGCTGAGCTGGTGGAAAAGTAAGTAAAATCTACAATGTCTACAAAGGTAAAAAGAGTGAACAAATCCTGAAACAGATCATCATAGGTAAGAGGAAGTGTCGGCCCATGTTTTGGATTTCTCTGGACTTTATACAATTAAGTGACAAAGCAGTTCAGTGTTCATACACAGTGGATAATTTGTGTTGCTTGTAGATATATTGAACCTGAACCAGGAAAATCCATCTCTCTCAAAACTCGAATCAGAAATATAAATCTTCACCAAAGAAAGATAAATGTGGACACTTGCCTCCTTGATTGAAAATGAGTGCAAGAAAAACAAAACAAAACAAAAAACAACTTTCTTTAGGATTTTTTTTTAATTTAAAAAAGGATGTTAGAAAACCAGAGAAGCTGAATTTCATGAGTTCTTACAAACAGAGGGACTCAAAGCCTGGAATTTTAAAAATCAGTGGCTCATTGGTGGGCCTGGAAGGCAATAGAAAGCTGAACCCCTGTCCTTAAAAAAAAGCACAACAATCAGCCTTGCAGAGAAGCAGCAGTTTGAAAAACACCTGGGGTGGGGTGGAGCTAGGATGGCAGAGAAGTAGGGGGATCTGGGCTTTCCTTATCCCTGGAACACAGCTGTATTGATCACTTGAAATACCCAGGAAATGGATCTGAGGATTGGAAGAAAGATTTCCATGGTTGGAGGGAGACAGTGTGGCAGGTGGAGGTGTGTGGAAGTGACTTAGGGGAGAGAGCTGCCCTGCTGCACAGGGGAGGGAACCCTTTGCACGGGGAAAGAGAAGGGAAAGAGAGGTTGAGAGAGGAGATGTAGGGTTCACAAAAAAAGAAAACCTATTGGACCACAGACTGGGGAGTTGGGGGAGCTGAGTGGCACAGGTGTTTTATGGTCAAACTCCGAGCTTTGAGAAGTGTGATACTTTCCCCAGAATGGAGCTGTAGTGAGTGCTCCTGGTGAGAAGGAAGACTTTGGATGGGGAGCAGGCACAAAGTGGTGTAGGGTTCTCATGGGTTGCACTGGGAGAGATTGTTCCCCTTCCTGGATTACACAGGGAAGAGGATATATACTGTCTCCAAGGACAAAAGTCACTGTAGGCATCAACAAATGGCCTTTCATCTGCAAGGGACAGAGGCCTGTGCAGAGAGGGGATAACCTGGTTACTGCTATTTGAGATGCCACAGCATAGAATGTGCCCACTTCAAGGGCAGGAGACTGGTTTTCTGGGACAAAGAACACTAGTCAGAGTGCAGGGAGCCTCTAATCCAGAGGAGGGAGCATATCCAAGTGGTGGTGGCTCCTTTATGAGTTGGAGCTTTGAATCCCAGCGTCACCAGTGATAAATGCAAGATACCTGGCACTGGCCCCCTGATGGCCCTGGCTCCAGTGAGGGCTTCCCGAACAGAGGGGGGGGTGTCACCATTTTACCCAGGCTGCAAACACTGTTGGACATCAGAGGGCAACACAGTGGCCCCCAATGGAGGTGGAAGCCACTGACATCAACCCCCGCCCCCTAATGCTAGGCAACTGCTTTTTCTTTACTGGGGCAGGTGACTCAGAGCCAACTCAGCTACCCTTTCCCCCAGAAGAGCACACAGGCCCTGGACACTGTATGACTTTTTAAAATTTAGTACTACTCTGAGGTGCAGGAACCATAACAACCCTTCATAACATACAAAAGATAAAAACTTAGCCAACATGACAAGATGGAGGAATTTGCCCCAAAATAAAGGTCAGGAAGACATCATAGCCAGGGACTTGTTCAGAGTAGATATAAGCAATATATCTGAAGAAAAACTTAGAACAGTCCTTAGACTACTAGCTGGACTTGAATAAAACATAGAAGATACCAGGATAACCCTTGCCTTAGAGTAAAAGACCCCAAAACTGGTCAGGCTAAAATAAAAAATGTTAAAGCAGAGATAAAACCCTGATGAGATAGAATTACTATGAGGAATGAAGAAGCCGAGGAGAACTAAGTGATATAAAAGACAAAATTATGGAAAATAATGAAGCTGAAACTAAGAGGGAAATAAAACCATTAAACCATAAAAGTAGACTTAGATAACTAAATGATTCCATAAAGTGAAATAATATCTATAGCATAGGAGTCCCAGAAGAAGAAGATGGAAAAGGAGGAGCAGAAGGTTTATTGGAACAAATTGCAGCTGGTAACTTCACTAATCTAGGGAAGGAAACAAGTATTCAAGTCAAAGAAGCACAGAGAACTCCCCTCAAAATCAACAAGAACAGATCAACACCATTACATTTCATACTGAAACTTGCAAACTACAAAGATAAAGAGGGAATTCTGAAAGCAGTGTGGGAGAAAAGGTCCTTAACCTACAAGGGTAGACATATGAGGCTGGCAGCAGACCTGTCCACTGAGAACTGGAAGGCCAGAAGGAGAGGCATGATATACAGAATGTGCTAAATGGAAAATATATGCAGCCAAGAATACGTTATCCAGGAAGGCTGTCATTCACAATAGAAGGAGAGATAAGAGTTTCCAAGACAAACAAAGACTAAAGGAGTTTGTGATCACCAAACCATCCCTGCAAGGAATATTAAAGGGGAGCCTTTGAGCAGAAACAGAGACCAAAAGTAACAAAGACTAGAAAAGGACAGAGACAATCTCCAGGAACAGTAACTTTACAGATCATACAATGGCACTAAATTAATATCTTTGAATGATTACTCTGGCTGTAAATGGACTAAAGGTTCTTATCGAAAGTCATATGATATCAAAATGAATTAAAAAAACAAGACCACAATGAGATACCACCTCACACCAGTGAGAATGGGGAAAATTAATAAGGCAGGAAACAACAAATGTTGGAGAGGATGCGGAGAAAAGGGAACCCTCTTACACTGTTGGTGGGAATGTGAACTGGTGCAGCCACTCTGGAAAACTGTGTGGAGGTTCCTCAAAGAATTAAAAATAGACCTGCCCTACGACCCAGCAATTGCACTGTTAGGGATTTACCCCGAAGATTCAGATGCAATGAAACCTCGGGGCACCTGCACCCCGATGTTTCTAGCAGCCATGTCCACAATAGCCAAACTGTGGAAGGAGCCTCGGTGCCCATCGAAAGATGAATGGATAAAGAAGATGTGGTCTATGTATACAATGGAATATTACTCAGCCATTAGAAACGACAAATACCCACAATTTGCTTCAACGTGGATGGAACTGGAGGGTATTATGCTGAGTGAAATAAGTCTATCGGAGAAGGACAAACAGTGTATGTTCTCACTCATTTGGGGAATATGAATAATAGTGAAGGGGAATATAAGGGAAGGGAGAAGAAATGTGTGGGAGATATCAGAAAGGGACACAGAACATAAAGACTTCTAACTCTGGGAAATGAACTAGGGGTGGTGGAAGGGGAGGAGGGCGGGGGGTGGGGTTGAATGGGTGACGGGCACGGAGGGGGACACTTGATGGGATGAGCACTGGGTGTTATTCTGTATGTTGGTAAATTGAACACCAATAAAAATTAATTTATAAAAAAAAAAAAACAAGACCCATTGATATGCTACTTACAAGAATCATGCCTGTGGTTTATGGGAGGAAGTGTTATTTACCAATCTGAGATCACATCCTGGAGGGACAGAGACCCCTGGGAGACTCTCCAGGAGCAAAGGAGCTGACAGGCAACATTTCTCTCCCCACCCCCAGCATAAACATAGAGCCATCTGCAGGCAGTGCCAACATTCATTACCCAACTCACTTACACTATGGCCACCCTGCCTATCCTTCCATCTTCAGCAGATCTGCTATTTTCAGTAACAGTTGCCTCAGTCCTGGTGCTGCAAATGCCCTCCCCCAGACTACTAGTGAAAATCCTGCCAAGTCTGCATCTCTGGACCTGTGCATTGTGCAGGGCCTCAGTCCCAGTGGTATTGGTGGCTCCCTTCCCACAAACACTTAAACACATCTTGTTAAAACTGCACAACCCACCCTCACCAACCCATTCCTGGTGGTGAGCATACATCCTCTCTCACTACTATGCAAACTTTAAAGGCATTGTGTGCCCCACTACCCCCCACCACCAATATGTTCTTAGCCAGAGCCCATTCAAACCAGGCAAAAGCCTGGCACTGTGCAAGGAACACTGTGAAGGGCCAGCATCACTCCAAAGTGCCTGGGGTGAGGGAGAGATAACAACTGCAGCCCTAGCAGTGGGCTGGGGGATGACAGTTGGACCCACCCACCTTGAAAGCTTCTCAAGGGACAACACAGGGAAAGCACCCTGCACTTTAGTGCTACCGCATCTTTGGCAAACACCTGGTCCACCTAAACTCAGCCCAAGGCAGCCCCAGATTGATCCACTAACACCACAATGACACAACACTGCTCACAAGAGGCAAGGAGCACTACTGTAGATGACTGTAATGAAGGAAAAAGTGGCTAACACACAACAGCAAGGCACATGGAGCACACAGAGGAGACACTCTTGCAATGCCTGGTTCTGGTAAACAGGGAACACTCCACTGCAGGGCAATGCAGGGACTCTTCTTCATAAAGCTATTACTGTCAAAAACTGGAAAAGTAGCTGACTTTCCTAATATGAAGAAACAGACACAGTGTTAGAAAAAAGGAGAATGAGGCATATATCCAAATGAAAGCCAGAAAAAAAACCACAGCAAAAAGATCTAAGTGAAATGGAGATAAATAATATGCCTGATAGAAAAGTTATTTATGATCATAAACATACTCACTGGACTTGAGAAAAAATTGGAGGACCTTGGTAAGACCTTTAACAAAAAGATAAAAGGAAGCAATCAGAGATAAAGGACACAATAAGTGAAATTTTGAAATATTACATGGAATAAAGAGCCACTGAGAGGAAGCACAAGAAATTAGCGACCTGAAGGATAGAGTAATAGAAACTAATCAAGCTGAGCAGATGAGAGGAGAAAAAATACGCAAAATGAAAACAGACTTAAAGAACTCAAAGACTCCATTAAGTGTAATTTCATTCACATTATAGAAATCTGAGAAGAGAGAAAAGATGGCAGAAAATTTAATTGAATAATTAATAGCTGAACATTTTCTGAATCTGAGGCAAGAAACAGAAATCCAGATCCAAGAGGCACAGAGATGCCCAACCAGATCAACCAAGGTGGTCCACACCAAGACGCATAATTATTAAAATGGCAATAAGTATTGATAAAGAGAATTTTAAAAGCAGCAAGAGAAAGAAGACAGTTACATACAGAAGAACTCCTATGAGGCTTTTACCTGTTCATTCAGCAGAAATTTTGTAAGCCAGAAGAAAGCGTCATCACATATTCAAAGAGCTAAAAGAAAAAAAAAACCTATAGCCCCCAATACTCTGTATATGAAGGCTCACACTTAGAATAGAACAGAGATAGACAGTTTCATAGATAAACAAAAGTTAAAGGATTTCATGACAACTAAACCAGCCCTACAAGAAATGTTAAAGGAGGACTCTAGTGGAAGGAAAAATCTTAGGTAGGAGGAAAATAGTAGGAAGGACAAAAGAGGTAAAAAATGGTATACTTGGGATTCATAAATGGAGTTTGAGGAACTCATAAATGAAAGAATGTAAAGTATGACACCATATATCTAAAGGCATTAAGAGGGAGGGAGGGAAAGGCATTAAGAATGGGTTCAAATTTGGGGATCCCTGGGTGGCTCAGCGGTTCGGTCCTTGCCTTTGGCCAAGGGCGTGATCCTGGAGTCCTGGGGTCAAGTCCCCCATCGGGCTCCCTGCATGGAGCCTGCTTCTCTCTCTGCCTGTGTCTCTGCCTCTCCCTTTCTCTGTGTGTGTGTCTCTAATAAATATATAAATAAAATCTTTAAAAAAAAAAGTACCCTTCCAAATTAACTAGTACTTGAAAAATAAGAAAATATGCCAAAGACCAGAAAAATATGTCTACCCGATAAGTAGATGTCATGAATATACTGAATGCAATGTAGTACCCTGGATTAGAGCTTGTAAAAGGGAAAGAAAATTAATGATAAAACTAATGGAATACAAATAAATTCAGATATTAATTAAGAGTCTTGCTTGTTTGGTGGTATCTTTTCATTTTGACAATAAAATACTGATAATACAAGATATTTACATTAGCAGAAACTGGGTAAATTTTTCTCGAATAAAAGGGCTTGCTGAAAAAAGGTAGCCTTTTCTAAAACATTAGCAAAAACTCCTTATGTCATCAGAGAGTAAAAATAACAGCAGTACAAAGCCACAGGTAACTGATTTAGAATCCAAGAAAAAATTCCTGCTGTCTCCGAGTCTCTGCAGACAAATATTTGACATTTATGATTTGCCAAAATGGAGGAACCCGAGTCAAAACTTAGGCTTTTATTTGAGACCACTGAAATCTTACTTCTAAGAATAAACACAAAGAACTTATCATTTGTCAAAAAGCATGGAATACAGAGTTGTATAATCTCATTCCTTGTTTTGTCCAAGGTTGTCCGTCTTTAATACATGCCAGAATAAACTGAATTCATTGATTAATTACATTTATGTAATAAATTTATTTGAATAAATTAAATAGATAAAATTTTTAAATGAAGTAAATTAAATCCTATTTCTAGGAATAAATCATCATCCGAAATCATTGGCATTTGCAGTTTTGCATATATGATAAAAATTGCAGAAAGGTCTAAAGACTAAAAAATCATGAAAATAACAAAAATACAGAGACCTGAATGCATGGTCAGTGAAATATTTAGAATTAATAATTTTTATTAGATCTATAAAATTAACAATTTAAAAATAATTGGTATTAAGATTTCAAGAAATATTTGCCCAACAATCAGAAGCAAAAAAATGGGGATCATGGACTGAAAAATTGATAGGAGGAAATACCCAGAATCACTGTTACAAAAAAGTGCATGGAACCTACATTCTTCACTATGAAATATAGTTATGTCAGAGGAAACAAGTTTTGATAATACTATAGATTTCACAGAGTATAAGGAAGACAAATATTACAGTACTTTAACAAAAATAACTGTATTTTTGTCTTACTTAAATTGTTCAGACTAGGATGTTGAAACTCTCCCATGAGGTCACTGTGTTTCTAAGCTGATATGACTTGCAATGATGTCACAAATCTAGGTGTGTTCTGTGCTCTCTCTTGTTGATTGGCCAGTGTATTCCTAGTGTGATTGCTCATACTCATGGCTTCAAATGGTTTGCCCTCCCATGTATGGATATCACAACGAGAGAGGGTGGAGTGGACGAGGAGGGCAAACCCCTTTTATCAAAGAAAAAAACAAAGGAAATTTCACATCATTTCCGTTTACATTTTTTGGACATAATTTGTACACATGGTCACAAGTTGCAAGGAGGACTAGCCATGGACATAGATAAATATTCCATTAATACAAAGTGAAGAATATTTGGGTATTTTATTTTTTTAATAATAAATTTATTTTTTATTGGTGCTCAATTTGCCAACATACAGAATAGCACCCAGTGCTCATCCCGTCAAGTGCCCCCCTCAGTGCCTGTCACCATTCACCCCTACCCCCCGCTATCCTCCCCTTCCACCACCCCTAGTTCATTTCCCGGAGTTAGGAGTCTTTATGTTCTGTCTACTTGGGTATTTTAAATGTCAGTTTAAGATCACTGAATCATATCACAAAGACTATTTGGGGTAAAGACAGCTTTCAGAAAAGAAACTGAGGATATGTAGGAAATGCATCAACTAAATCTTTTTATTTCTGTCTTTAAATCCTTATCTATATATCTGGAACTCAAGGATTTTTTTAAATGTGCGTGAAATAATTAATTAATTAAAATGACTGTGCAGAAGAGCAGATTATGGAAATCTATACTGAATTCACAGTAAATAGTAGGGGTTTTTAAATATATTTTTTAATTTAAAAATTTTTAGTTCCTGGGGAGAATTCTTACATAACATATAAGTTTGTGTCCATTGAGGAATAAACTTCTTTGAAACCATATCATTCTGAGAAATCTTTGTAATCTTTAGATAGTTTCTTCAGGACAAAATAGAATAAGTACCCCACGGAGTCAGGTGTTGGGCACTTTATGTGGCCCATTTTATATGGTGCTGAGTAATACATAGAAAAGTATTCAAAACACAAATAAGTATGCTATAGTAATGAGGAAGTTTAACACATTAGATTAGAGCAGAAATAAATAAAATAGAACCTAAGGGGGAAAAAATGAGCTAGTTTGTTTTTTTTAAGATCTATGCATTTTGTAAACTGTTAACCAGACTCATTTAAAAAAAAAAGAGACTCAAATAAACAAATCACAAATGATAGAGGAGAAATAACAACTGACAACACAGAAACACAAGATTTATAAAAGATTATGAAGAAATTGTATGCCCCAAAATTGTGCAACCTAAATGAAATGAAATGAATAAATATCTCAACACATAAAAGCTACAAAAACTGAAACAGGAAGAAAGAAAATTTGAACAGAACAATTATAAGCAATGAACTGAATCAATAATTTTAAAAATCCCAGCACACAAAAGTCCAGGACCAGACGGCTTCACAGGTGAATTCTACCAAACATTCTAAAGAAGAGTTAAGACCTATTCTTCTCAAACTTTTCCAAGACATAGAAGAGGAAGGAAAGCATTACTTTGATACAAACACCAGATGAAGACACCACAAAAGAGAAAACTACAGGCCAATATCCCTGATGAACATAGATGCAAAAACCCTTAACACATTATTGAAAAACTATAATATCCATTTCATGATAAAACGCTCAACAAAATAGATGTAGAAGGAACATACCTCAACAAAATAAATGCCATATTCTCAACAGCTAATATCATACTCAATGGGGAAATAATGAGCTCTTCCCCTAAGGTCAATAACAAGACAAGGAAGTTCCCTCTCACCAGTTCTATTCTACGTAGTATTAGATGTATTAGCCACAGCAATCAGACAAGAAAAGGGAATAAATGCCATGTAAATTTATAAAAAAGAAGTAAAATTCACCATTTGCAAAAGACATGATACTATATGGAGAAAATCCCAAAAACTTCACCAAAAAGTGACTACAACTGATCAATGAATTCATTAAGATCACAGGATACAAAATCAATGCACAGAAATCTGTTGTATTTCTATACATCAATAACGAAGCAACAGAAAGAGAAATTAAGAAAACAATCCCATTCACGACCACACTGAAAACAATAAAATATCTAGGAACAAACTTAACTAAGAAGGTGAAAGACCTGTACTCTGAAAACTACAAAAGACTGATGAAAGAAATTGAAGATGATACAAACAAATGGCAAGATATTCCATGCTCCTGGGTGGGGAGAACGAATATTGGTAAAATGTCTATACTACCCAAAGCAACCTACACATTTAATACAATCTCTATCAAAATACTAACAGTATTTTTCAAAAAAACTAAGAAACCCCAAAACCCTAAATTTGTATGTAACCACAAAAAAACTGAATAGCTAAAACTAGTAGTAAAATTAGAGTTATCACAATTCCAGACTTAAAATTACAATATTAATTGTAAAAAATATTATAAATATTATAATTATAAAATATTATATTATTATATATTAAAATATTATATTAACATATTACACAGTTTTCGTCATCAAAACAGTATGGTGCTGGCAGGAAAGTAGACACATAGATCAATGGAACAGAATAAAAAGCCCAGAAACAAACCATGATTCAATTACTCTTTGACAAAGGAGACAAAAACAGGCGGTGGGAAGATCATCTTTTCCACCAGTGGGGTTGGGAAAACTTGAAAGCTACATGCAAAAGAATGACACTGGATCACTTTCTTACTCCGTACATAAAAATAAACTCAAAGTGGATTAAAGACCTAACAGTGACACCTGAAACCATAAAAATCCTAGAAAAGAGCACTGGAATTAATTTCTCTGACTTTGGCCATGGCAGCATTTTTCTTAAGATTTTATTTATTTATTTGAGAGAGAGCACAAGCAAGGGGAGCGACGGAGGGAGAGGGAGAAGCAGACTCTCCTCTGAGCAGGGAGCCTGATGCAGGACTCAGTCCCAGGACCCCAGGATCATGACTCGAGCCAAAGGCAGACCCTTAACTGAGCCACCCAGGCATCCCAACTATAGCAACATTTTTCCTGGGGCAAGGATACAAAGGCAAAAATACACTATTGGAACTTCATCAAAATAAAAAGCTTCTGCATAGAATATTCTTGTTATAAATACGTACCATTATATTGAATGGCAGACGGAGCATCAAATGGTGCTGGTGTAAAATATATTCATGGTGTATTTGTTCATTTTTTTCTTTATATTTTCTATTGTTTCAAAACTTTAAAAAATAGCAAAACATTTAAGTACTTCAGTACACCTTCAATTTGAGGTATTAGGTCCCCAGCTAATGAAATCTTGACATTGACTAAGGAAGCAAAAGAAAAGTTTCCTTTTGGGGTAAACCCTCTTAAAGCTACATATGGTCAAACTAACTCAGGGCAATGGAATATCTGAAATTTGTGTTGGCATTAAGTGTAGGGTTTAAGTTATCTCTAGTTCTCTTTTGGGAGAATATCTGTTTTGTTTTGTAGTTAAATTCAGCTTTTTGCTGAAAGTGATTCATAGTACTTTTAATTTCCTTCCTTCCTTGTTTGTTTGTGTTTGTTTGTTTGTTTGTTTGTTTTGGTTGTTGTTTTATCTTTTACACAAATAATATTATTCCTGACACTAGTCTCCAGGGGCATTTCTTTTTCTTTCCTTTTCTTCTGTTTTAATTAATCCCTTGTGTCTCTTACGAACAAAATGATAAAACTCTGCATTTTGCTAGTGCACAATTTGAAGCAAGAATTCGTTGTTAAAAACTTTGGGTTCAAAAAAAAAACTTTGGGTTCTGTTTATATGCGAGATTTCCCATTTACAGCATGATATTTTCATGTAGAATTTTTATGGAGATATTTTCCTTCATTTTAATATATAAGAAAAGAAGACAGAAAATAAATTTTACCTGGCCAGAGAGAGGAATCCAATTATTTGTAATAACTGGGTCCCATCATTTTAATGGGTGTAAGTGGAAGTGAAAGTTATAAACAGATGCATAGAATTTCTAGAATGTATATCTGTTTTTATTTTATTTTATTTTATTTTATTTTATTTTATTTATTATTTATTTATTTTTCATATCTGTTTTTAGAATACTTCTGGAGAAAAGCTTTGCAATTAACTTTCCTCTTAAATTATTGATTTTTTTACAATATTATAAGAGAGAGAATATTCATCATTTCTTTTTGACCCCTGTTTCCTCCATATCCCCATAGTGGGAAAATTATATCAATGTATCCTAGATAGGGTAAGTCACTTATAGTACACACCTAGGTCATAAATGAGAGCATTCCCGCAAGTAAGAGTCAGGTAATATCCACTGACTTTTGAACTGTCATATAGTCTTCCATTTTTATGTATATGCAACAGTCAAAATTTCATGATTAAATGTAACTGATAAGAGATGACTGATGTATTTGAAATCAAAGAAAAATAATAAGAGTGAAATGAGATATAGGAACAATGGGAAATTACTGCATAGGGACAAAATAATGGTATATATCAGAATATTTCAATCATAGAGAAAATATGTAACTGCCATGATTTGTATATTTCACAAATTTTTAAATTGTTTTAATGAGCTAAGTAGTTCTGTATCAATATTGCAAGTTGACGTTGGTACTAATTTTCAAGATGTTACCAGAATTTTTTCAGTAATTCTTAAGCTATTTGTTGTGAGGCTCCTTCCACAGTTGGGCTATTGTGGACATTGCTGTAATAAACATTGGGAACAAGGGGTGGTGGAAAGGGAGGTGGGCGGGGGGTGGGGGGACTGGGTGACGGGCACTGAGGGGGGCACTTGACGGGATGAGCACTGGGTGATATGCTATATGTTGGCAAATTGAATCCAATAAAAAAAAGAAACAAGTTTTTAAAGTTTTATATTTGCATAAAAAAGTCTTAAGCTATTCATAGAAAATACATTGTAAAGTCAAGCAATTTTCTGTCTATTTAGAACATTAAAACAGAATTCAATTCTTTTAGAAATAATCAGCTAAAGTTTACATTATCTTTCAGGTTCAAAAAGGGACAAGAAAAAAATTTAATAGTCTCATTATCATACCTGTCACTTCAATGGAACCAGCACTCAGAGGTGCCTAGGTTAACCTGTGTTAGAATTTTAAGTATTATCTGTCTTGTTAAATTGGATCAACTTTCTAAACTTGCTTGAATTTCTGATTACATATATTTTTTTTTTCTGTAGCTTTTAAAAAATCCTCTTGTGTCCACTTCTGGAGTTGTTCTCCAATGCCAATTTCATAAGCCTCATGTCTAAAATGAGGAATCAGTCAACAAAGATCGAGTTCATTCTCCTGGGACTGACCGATGACCCACAACTACAAATTGTGATTTTTACGTTTCTCTTCATCAACTATGTGCTGAGCATGACCGGAAACTTGACCATCATCCTTCTCACCCTGCTACATCCCAGCCTCAAGACTCCCATGTATTTTTTCCTCCGAAATTTCTCCTTTATGGAAGCTTCACTGACAACAGTCTGTATTCCCAGATTCCTGATAAGCCTCATGACTAAAAACAAAGTCATTTCCTACGATGGTTGTGCATCTCAGTTATTCTTTTTCCTCCAATTAGAAATTGCAGAATTTTACCTGCTGGCTGCCATGTCCTTTGACCGTTATGTAGCAATCTGCAAACCCCTGCACTACCCGATCATCATGAACAATAAAATATGCTACCAACTCCTGTTCAGCTCATGGGCCGTGGGCTTTCTGCTGTCGTTTTCACCATTGGCTGTGGGCCTCACGCTGGATTTCTGTGCTTCCAGAGTAATCGATCATTTCATGTGTGACATTTCCCCTGTGCTGCAGCTTTCCTGCACTGACACTCGTTTCTTGGAATTGCTTTCGTTTGCCTTAGCTATTGTAACACTTCTGGTGACCTTACTGTTACTGATTCTTTCCTACACATACATTATCAAGACCATTCTCAAGATCCCCTCTGCTCAGAAAAGAACCAAGGCTTTTTCTACTTGTTCTTCTCATATGATTGTGGTCTCCCTTACGTATGGTAGCTGCATCTTTAATTACATAAAGCCAACAGCGAAGGAAAGGGTGACTTTGTCCAAAGGTGTAAGTGTTATTTATACCTCGGTTGCCCCTTTATTAAACCCTTTTATTTACAGTCTCAGAAACCAGCAAGTTAAACAAGCCTTCAAGGATGCACGCCAAAAGATTTTCTCTCTTTCCAGAAAATAAAGAGAAGATTCAAGTTTCAAATCTTGGA